>NW_026005762.1:137054-146921 GCF_001458135.2 Marmota marmota marmota | reverse complement strand
AAGTTGTCCTGCATTGTTTGTACTCCTTTTTTCCCTTGTTTTTTCATGATGTTCACGTTACTTTCCAGCTCTATTTGATTGCTGTGTTTCTGCTCTCTTCTATAGATTTGTTTTGGTTTTGTATATCTCTGTTGTCTCTCCTTTGTGTTGGTAGACTATGCCTGCTAAAGTGGAATCTGCTGGGAAGGAATTCTGTCGGATGAGCTCCAGTGACATCACCTCTCTGCTATGGCTGGCCCCAGGCTCCTTGCCGGGATGTCCTAATGGGGGGGTGGGACTGGACTGTCTCTGGTTGGTTTCAGCTCCCGGTCGCTGGCAGGCAGGTGATCTCTAGCCGCCCAGTCAAGCGGGCAGCGGGTGGACTGTCGCCGGCGGGCATGTGGTCTCCAGCCGCCCAGTCGCGAGGGCCTGGCCTCTAGTCCCCTGGTTTCTCCTGCTAGTCCTGGTTTCTCCTGCTAGACCAGATTTCCCCTGAGTGATGCCTCTCGGCAGTTCACACTGTACTCTGGGCCTGCCGTTTGTTGGGTGTGGAGGGTGTCTATTGGGAACCCCAGCACTCTATTGTTTTGATTTTTTCCGCTTGCCCCTCCCCCAGCACTGGCTAGACAGGTTTCGTTTTCGCCACTAATGGGAGGGGGAGTTGAAGGTCAGGTGTCTCTAGTTTTCCTCGCGTCTTTATGCAGGCTCGCTCTGATAATCCCACCCCCGGAAATCCTAGGAAAGATTTTATGCGAATTCCCCACTGTATGGGAGCTGAGCTGAGTAACACACACCTGTTTTATTGTTGCAATCTGTCGGAGAGTGGCAGTGGTTACTTCAGCTCTCCAAGATGGTGGCCGCTGGTTTCCTTGGTCCTTATTTGAGCCTTAACCCTGGTTCTAAACCTAACTCAACCCAAAATCTAGCTCTAACCCTCACCCTAACCCTAGCCAGAATCCTAACCATAACCCTAGCCTTATCACTAGCTCTAACCCTATCCATTACCTAACCATAACCATAATCCTAATGGTAACCCTAGGCCTAACCCTAACCTTATCACTAACCTTAACCTTATTCATTAACCTAAACCTAACCGGAACCCTAAACCTAAACCTATCATTACCCTAATCCTAACCCTAATGCTAATTTGAGCCCTAATCTTAAACCTTAACCTAAGCCATACCTTAACTCTGACCCTTCCTGTAATTATATACATAGCCCTAACCCTGACCCTATACCTAAAACTAACCCTTATACTAGACCTAGCCATAAACCAAAGCCTAAAACTATCCCTAACATAACCATAGACCTGACATTTTCCCTAGCTGTAATCCTAGCCCTAACCTTAACCCAAAACATAGCCCGAACCCTACCCTAACCATAACCCTAACACTAGCCCTAATCCGATCCAAAACCCTAGCCCTAAACTTAGCTCTAACCCTATCAATTACACTAAACAGAGCTCTAATTCTAATGTTAACCCTAGGCCAAAATCTAACCCTATGCCTAACCGTAACCTATCCATTATGCTAAACCTAACCTGAACCCTAATTCTAACCCTATCATTACCCTAACACAAACCCTAATGCTAATTTGAGCCCTAACCCTAAACCCTAACCTAAACAAAACCCTAAACATCACCCTAACCCTAATAATACCCCTAACTCTAAATTTGACCCTTACACTAATCTAACCCTTACACTAAACATAGCCATAAACCTAACCTTAAAACTATCCCTAACTGTAAGCCTAGACCTGACATTCTCCTTACCACTAATCCTAGCCCTAAACAAAACACAAACCATAACCCTCATCCTAGCCCTTAACCTAGCCTTAATCATAACTCTAACAAAACCCTGGCCCTAACCCTAATTCTAACCTCCATCCTAGCCCTAAACCTAGCTCTAACCTCATCATTTACACTAAACCTAAACCTAAGCCCAAAACTAACCCGAGGTCTAAACATAAACATGAACCTAGTCCTATTCCTCGCCCTAATTAAGCCCTATACCTAACCAAACCCTAAGCCTAGCCCTAAGACTCACTCTCACTCTCGCCCTATCCCTATCCCTAGATCTAACCCTATTTTTACCATAACCCTAATCCCAGCTATAAACCTATAACTAATGCTAGCCATATCCTTAGCCCTATACCTAACCCTAGATCTAATCCTAACTCTAAATCTAAATCTAAACCTAACCCTAACACTAGTCCTAAACTTAACACTAATTTTAAAACTAGCCCTAACCATAGCCCTAGCCTTAAAACAAAACCGAGCCATAGCCCTAACTTTAAAGCTTAACCTAAACCAAAACCTAACCCTACACCTAGCCCTAATGCTTGCCCTAATTAGAGTCCAAACCCTAACCCTAAAACTACCCTTGACCTTAATATTGACCCTAATACTAACCTTAGCTTTAAACATCAGCCTAACGTTAAACTTAACCATAACACTAGACCTAGTCCTAACCCCAATCTTATAACTAGCCCAAATCATAACTCTACTGCAAACATTGGCCGTAACTCTCAACCTAGCCTTACCTCTAACCAAAACCTAGCTCTAATCTGAAACCTAACCCTAGGTTTAACTCTAAACCTAATCCTAACTCTAACCCTAACCCTATCCTAAATGTAGCCCTAACCCTAGATGTAACCCTATTCCTTACCCTAAGCCAATCCTAACCTTAATGCTAACCCTAGTCCTAACCCTAATCCTTAGACTAACCCAAACCCTAACCCTATTACTAGTCCTAAACCTATCCCTCATTCTAGCTCTAACCATAATTCAAACCTGACACTTATTCTGACCCTAAAGGTAACTGGAGGTCTAAACCTGACCCTAGTCCTAACCTTAACCCTAAACATAGCCTTAAACCTAGCTATAAACCTATCCCTTACCCTAAGCCAACCCTAACACTAATACTAACCCTAGTCCTTACCCCAGTCCTTAGCCTAACCCATACCCTAACCCTATTACTAGTCCTAACCCTAGCCCTCATTCTAGCTCTAACCATAACCCAAACCCTAACCCTAACCCTGACACTTATTCTGACCCTAATGGTAACCGTATGTTTAAACCTGACCCTAACCCTCAACCGAACCCTAACACTAGCACTAGCAATAAACCTATACTTAAACCGAACCCTAACATTATCCCTAGAGCTAAACCTAATCCTAAATCTAGCCATATCTCTAGCCCTAGACTTAAACATAAACCTAGCCCTAGCCCTAATGATAAACCTTAACCTAACCCAAACACTAACCCTACCCCTAGACCTAACTCTAGTGATAATTCTGGGTTTAACCCTAACCCTAACTCTAACCTGAACACTGACCCTGACCCTAACACTAACTCTAGCTCTAAACATCATGCTAACACTAATCCTAACCCTAACACTTGAAGTAGCCATAACACTAACCCCAAAACTGGCCCTAATCATAACACTAATTCGTACATTAGCTGTAGCCCTAACACTATCCTAACCCAAAACCTGGCCCTAATCTGAACGCTAACCCTACCTTTAATGCTAACACTAAACCTAGCTGTAAGCCAATCCCAAATCCTTGTCCTAACCCTAGCTATTATCCTATTTGTTACCTTAAGCCAAACCCTAAACCTAATGCTAACCCTAATCCTTACCTTAATCCATAGCCTAACCCAAACCCTAACCTTATTACTAGTCCTAACCCTAGCCCTCATTCTAGCTCTAACTGTAACCAAAACTCTAATCCTAACCCTGAAACTTCTACTGACACTAACACTAACCATAGGTCTAAACCCTAACATTATCCCTACGTAATTCTATATCTAAACCTAAACCTAACACTAGTCCTAGACCTAAACCTAATCCTAAATCTAGCCATAACTCTAGCCCTAGACCTGAACAACAACCTTGCCCTATCCCTAACAATCAGCCTTATCATAACCCAAACACTAACCTACTTATAGACCTAACCCTAGTCCTAATTTGGGCACTAACCCCAACACTAACTCTAACCTGAACACTGACACTGACCCTAACATAAACCTAGCTCCAAAGCTCATCCTAATTCAAAACCTAATTCTAACACTACACCTAGCCATAACCGTAAACCTAAAAGTAGACCTAATTATAACCCTAGCTCTTAACTACCCATGGCCCCAACCCTAGGCCTAAACTAACACAAAACCTAGCCCTAATTCTAGGCCTAAACCTAGCTCTAAGTGTAACCCTAAACTAACCCTAGTCCTGACCCTAACCCTAACCCTGCCCTTAGACCTAACCCTAGCTCAAATCCTAACCTTTACCCTAAACATAAACCTAGCCATATCCCAATCCCTAACCTAACCGTAGACCTAATCCTAACATTAACTATAGCCCTAAGCATAGCTCTAATTCCATCCACTACCCTAACCCTAGCCCTAATCCTAACCATACTCTATCCCTAAACCTAGCTCTAATCCTATCCATTACTCTAACCATAATCCTAACCCTAATGCTAACCCTAGGCTTAACACTAACCCTATCACAATCCTTAAACCTATCCATTATTCTAAAACTAACCTGAAACCTAATCTTAAGCCTATTGATTACCCAAACCCTAACTCTAACACTATCGCTAATTAAAGCCCTAAAACTAAACCTTAACCTAAACCAAACTATAAGCCATACCCTTACCTTAATAATACATCTAGCTCTAAACTTGACCCTTACCCTAAATCTAACCCTTACACTGTATCTAACCATAAACACAACCCTAAATCTATTCCTTACAGTAACCCTAGACTTACCCCTAGACACTTACCCTAACACAAACTTTAACTCTAAAACTTATCCTAACAAAAAAACTAACCCTAACACTAGACAAACCCTAAATCTACCCATAACCATAACCCTAGCTCTTACATTACCCAAACACCTAACACTAGCTCTTAACCTCACACACAACCTAGCCCTAATCCTAGCCCTAAATCTAGACCTAAGTGTAAACCTAACCCTATCCCTAGCACTAACCTTAACCTTAACACTTGCCCTGGCACTAACCCTGTTCAAATTCTAACCATTACCCTAAACATAACTCTAGCCCTAACCCTAAACCTAGCCCTAATCCTAACTGTAACCATAGCAAAAATCCTAGCACAAACTCTATCCATTACCTTAAACATAACCCTAAACCTAATGCTAACCCAAGCCATAACCCTAACCCTAACCCTAACCATAGCCTGACTCTAACCCTAACCCTCACTCTAGACCTAACCCTAGCTCAAACCCTAACACTTCACCTAAACTTAACACAAACACTAACCCTAGGCCTATCTCTAAACCTAGCCAAAATCCAAACATTAACACAAGCCCTAACACTAGCACTAACCCTATCCTTCACCCTAAACATAAGCCTAACCCAAATGCTAACCCTAGGCCTTACCCTAATCCTATCACTAACACTAACCCTATTACTCTAAACTTAACCTGAAACCTAAACCTAACACTATCCATGACTTTAACCCTAACCCTAATGCTAATTTGAGTCCTAACCCTAAACCTTATCCTAAATCAAACCCTAAACCAGACTCTGACCATAATAATACACCTAGCTCTAAACCTGACCTTTACCCTAAACCTAACTTTCCACTAGATCTAACCATAAACCTAAAGTTAACACTATGTCTAAACATAACCCTAGACCTGACATTAGCCCTAGCCCTAATCCTAGCTCTAACCTTAGAACAATGCTAGCCCTCATCCTAGCCCTAAAACTAGCCTTGAACCTAAACCAAACACTCACCCTATTCCTATCCTTAATTTTAACCCTCGCCCTAGCCCTGAACCTAGCAATAACCTCATCCTTTCCCCTAAAACTAACCATAACCCTAACACTAACACTAACCCTAATTCTAGCCCTAACCATGGGCCTAACCCTAACACAAAACCTAGTGCTAATCTAGCCCTAATTTAGCCCTAACCCTAAGCAAACCCCTAACTCTAGCTCTAGGAATAAATCTAACTCTCACCCTAGCCCTATTTCTATTTCTAAACCTGTCCTTTACTGTAACACTAACACTAGCCCTAACCTTAGCTCTAACCCTAGATCTAACCATAACTCTAAATCTAACCCTAACGTTAAGCCTAAATCTCACCCTACTACTAGCTGAACACTATTGCTAATCCTAAAACTAACCCTAACCCTAGCTCTAGCCCTAAAACAAAACCGAGCCATTACCCTAACCTAAACCAAACACTTACCCTACAACTAGCCATAACCTAGCTCAAATTTGAGTCCTAGAACTAAAAATAACCCTTACCCTGACTCATATCCAAACACTAATCCTAGATATATATATCACCCTAACCATAAAGCTAGTGCTAACATCATTCCTAGCCCAAACCCTGACCCTAAAACTAACCCTAAAATAACCCTAGCTCTTACATTAGCCATAGTTCTAACTATATCCCTAACACCAAAACAAAAATAGCCCTAATCTGAGCCCTAAAACTAGATTTAACCCTAACCCTAAACCTAGCTCTACACCTAGCACTAACCCTATCCCATATCCTAAGCCAAACCCTATCCATAATGCTAAACCTAGTCCTAATTGTATGCTTAGCCTAATCAAACACTAACCCTATTTCTAGTCCAAATCCTAGCTCTCATTCTAGCTCTAAACCTAACCCTAACCTTCACCCTTATTCTGACCATAACACTAATTATAGGTCTGAACCTGACCCTAACCCTAAACTGAACCCTGAAACAAGCCCTACCAGTAAACTTTTACCTAAACCTAATCCTAACACTACCCCTAGACCTAAACCTAATACTAAATCTAGTGATAACTCTAGCCCTACACATAAACAAGAACGTAGTCCTAGCCCTAACAATAACCCTTAACCAAAACCAAACAATAACACTACCCCTAGACCTAACCCTACTCCTCATTCTGGCTTTCACCCTAACTCTAACCTGAACACTGACCCTGACACTAACACTAAACTTAGCTCTAAAACTGATCCTAAACCAAAATCTAAACCTATCACTAGACCTAGCCATAACCCTAACCCTAAAACTAGTCCTAATTAGAACCCTAGATCTTACATTACCCATAGCACTAACCCTAGACCTAAACCTAACACAAAAACTAGCCCAAATCCAAGGCCTAAACCTACCATAAGCATAACCCTAACCCTAAACCTAGCCCTAACCCTCACCTTAGACCTAAGCATAGCTCAAAGCCTAAGCTTTGGCCTAAACATAACCCTAGCCTTATCCCTAACAATAACTCTAACCCTAGCCCTAACTCTAACCCTAATCCTAACCCTAACCCTAACCCTATACATTACCCTTATGATAACTGTATTCCTAATGCTAACTCTAGGCCTAACCCTAACCCTATCGCAAACCCTAAATCTCCCCATTACCTTAAACTTACCCTGAACCCTAAATCTAACCCTATCCATTTCCCTAAACCTAACTCTAACCCTAATGCTCATTTGAGCCCTATCCCTAAATCTTAACCTAATACAAACTATAACCCTGAACCTGAACATAAAAATACCCCTAGCTCTAAAACTGACCCTTACCCTAAACCTAACCCTTACACTAGACGAAGACATAGACCTAATCTTAATCTACTCCTAATTGTAACACTATACCTGACATTATCCCTAGCCCTGAATCTAGATCTAAGCCTACAACAAACACTAGCCCTCATCCTAGCCCTAACCCTAGCCTTAATCATAAAACCCTAACACTAACCCTAGCCCTAATCCTAATTCTAACCCTCACTCTACCTCTAAACCTAGCTATAACACATTCCTTACCCTAAACTTAACCCTAACCCTAGGCCTAATACTAGGCCTAAGCTTAACAGTAACCCTAGTTCTAATCCTTGCCCTGAATTAGCCCTATCTCTAAAACTAACCATAACCTTAGCCCTAACACTAACTCCAACTCTCGCCCTAGCCTTATACCTAGTTCTATCCCTATCATTTACCACAACCCTAAACCTAGGCATAACCCTTACCCTATGCTTAGACCTAGCCCTAACCCTAGATCTAACCCTAACTCCAAATCTTAACCTAACCCTAACCCTAAGTCTAACACAAACACTAGCCCTAACACTAAAGCTAATCATATAACTAGCCCTAACCCTAAACCTAGGACTAAAACAAAATTGAGCAATAGGGGCTGAGGATGTGGCTCAAGCAGTAGTGTGTTTGCCTGGCATGCCCGGGGTGCTGGGTTCGATCCTAAGTAACAATAAAAAGAAAATTCAAAAAAAAAAAAGATGTTGTGTCCACCAAAAACCAAAACAATAAAAAACAGAACTCTCTGGGCTGGGGATGTGGCTCAAGTGGTAGCATGCTCGCCTAGCATGCGTGAGGCACTGGGCTTGATTCTCAGCACCACATAAAAACAAAATAAAGTTATTGTGTCCACCTAAAATTAAAAAAAAATAAATATTAAAAATTTCTCTCTCTCTTTCTAAAAAAAACTGAGTAATAGTCCTAACCTTAAACCTTAACTTAAACCAAACCCTAACACTACACCTAGACCTAACCCTAGCCCTAATTCGAGTCCTAACCATAACCTTAAACTAATCCTGACACTGTTTATACCCTAACACTCACCCAAGGTCTAAACACCACCCTAAACTTAAACTAAACCCTAACAGTAACCCTATACTTAATTTGAGTCATAACGCTAACCTTAAAACTAACCCTGATGCTGAGTCATATCCTAACAGTCACCCTAGCTCTAAACGCTGCCCTCATCTTAAACTGAATTCTAACAGTAATCCTAGCCCTTATTTGAGTCCTAACCCTAACCCTAAAACTAACACTGTCTCTGAATCATATCCTAATACTAACTCTAGCTATAAATATCACCCTAGGCCAGAGCAGGGGTGCCGGGCCGCCACTGCTGCCACCACCTCGCCTGCCGCAGGGAGCCCTGCAGCAACGTGAACTAGGTTTGTTCTCAAGTCATGATTTTGCTGAAGAATTAATAAAAAACAATCATCTGACAAAGGCAATGGTACTATTCTCAATAAAGCAATTTAAAACTGGGAGGAGGATCCAACATGGCAGTGGGCGTGGAGAGATCAAGTCTCTGACCTCTCCAGCTGCGCGGGCATAGGGAGTCATAAATTGTCTAAATGCTGTTTGCTCAGGATCACTAGGCAATGCTGAGCTGACATGGATCTGGGGCGAACAGTCTGGGCCCCTCAGAACACACACACCGAGCCCGGATCAGCTGCATTCAAACTCCGGTTCGCGTGCTTCTCGTGACTCAGCACTAACAATCCCCCTGAAATAACTGGTCGGCCCGTCTGAACTTACAGAGGTAAAAGCCAACCGAGCCTTCATAGGCAGTGGCCACAGGATTGAAACGGGGCTTGGGAGAGACAGTCAGGACCCCCCCGTTGTATTGGTCACCCGGAAAAGGGAACGAATGGTCACAATTTGCACGGGATACCACCATGGCAGAGAACTGACGTCACGGGCAGAGGAGATAACTTCATTGAAACCAGTGCGACAGGTGTGTAATCCCCTAGCCATCTCTCTCCACACAGCGGGGAAACCTTAAGGGCCCCTCCCAGCTCCCCCGTAAGGGCCCCTCCTAGCTCTCCTGTGAGCGCGATAGCCAGACCGAGGGAATCAGGAGTGGCGCGGGACTCGCGGTGCAGAACTCCCGGCTACCACTCCCACCAGTGCTGACAACTGAGGTCTCTTGCACCAGCTACAAGGGGCGTGGCTACCGGAGGGCAAGCAAATTCACTGGGGGTTCTCAGCCCCAAGCTCTACAAACTTAGGGTCTAGGGAGGCAAACAGGGAGAGTATGCCCAGGCGTTCATGAAAACAGGGCTCCCAGGAGCAGCAGACCTGGCGTGTAGCCAGTATTGTGGTGAGC
>NW_026005762.1:91272-129238 GCF_001458135.2 Marmota marmota marmota | reverse complement strand
CTTATATTTGATAAAGGGGCTAAAAGCATGCAATGGAGGAAGGATAGCATCTTCAACAAATGGTGTTGGGAAAACTGGAAATTCATATGCAACAAAATGAAACTGAATCCCCTCCTCTCGCCATGCACAAAAGTTAACTGAAAGTGGATCAAGGAGCTAGATATCATCAGAGACTCTGCGTCTGATAGAAGAAAAAGTTGGCTCAGATCTACATATTGTAGGGTCGGGCTCCAAATTCCTTAATAGGACGCCCATAGCACAAGAGTTATTAACAAGAATCAACAAATGGGACTTAATTAAATTGAAAAGTTTTTCTCAGCAAAAGAAACAATAAGAGAGGTAAATAGGGAGCCTACATCATGGGAACAAATTTTTACTCCTCACACTTCAGATAGAGCCCTAATATCCAGAGTATACAAAGAACTCAAAAAATTAGGCAATAAGATAACAAATAACCCAATCAACAAATGGGCCAAGGATCTGAACAGACACTTCACAGAGGAGGACATACAATCAATCAACAAGTACATGAAAAAATGCTCACCATCTCTAGCAGTCAGAGAAATGCAAATCAAAACCACCCTAAGATACCATCTCACTCCAGTAAGATTGGCAGCCATTATGAAGTCAAACAACAACAAGTGCTGGAGAGGATGTGGGGAAAAGGGTACTCTTGTGCATTGCTGGTGGGACTGCAAACTGGTGCGGCCAATTCGGAAGGCAGTATGAAGATTCCTGGGAAGGCTGGGAATGGAACCAACATTTGAGCCAGCTATTGCCCTTCTTGGACTATTCCCTGAAGACCTTAAAAGAGCGTACTACAGGGATACTGCCACATCGATGTTCATAGCAGCACAATTCACAATTGCTAGACTGTGGAACCAACCCAGATGCCCTTCAATAGATGAATGGATAAAAAAAAAATGTGGCATTTATACACCATAGAGTATTACGCAGCACTAAAAAATGACAAAATCAGGGAATTTGCACGGAAATGGATGGCACTAGAGCAGATTATGCTTAGTGAAGCTAGCCAATCCCTAAAAGACAAATACCAAATGTCTTCTTTTATATAATGAGAGCAACTAAGAACAGAGCAGGGAGGAAGAGCAGGGAGAAAAGATTAATATTAAACAGAGACATGAGGTGGGAGGGAAAGGGAGAGAAAAGGGAAATTGCATGGTAATGGAGTCAGACCCTCATTGTTATACAAAATTACATATAAGAGGTTGTGAGGGGAATGGGAAAATAAACAAGGAGAGAAATGAATTACAGTAGATGGGGTAGAGAGAGAAGATGGGAGGGGAGGGGAGGGGGGATAGTAGAGGATAGGAAAGGTAGCAGAATACAACAGTTACTAATAGGGCATTATGTAAAAATGTGGATGTGTAACCGATGTGATTCTGCAATCGGTATTTGGGGTAAAACTGGGAGTTCATAACCAACTTGAATCTAATGTATGAAATATGATATGTCAAGAGCTTTGTAATGTTTTGAACAACCAACAAAAAAAAGAAAAAATATCACCCTAACATTAAACCTAACCCTAACATTAATCCTAACCCTAACACCAGACCTACCCCTACCCCAACCCTATTTGTAACCCTAGTTCTTACATTAGCCATTGCCATAACATTAGCCCTAACCTTAACACAAAAATTATCCCTAATCTGAGCCCTAAATCTAGATTTAACCCTAACCCTAACTCTAGCCCTAACCCTAGGTCTAAGCCTATCCCTTACCCAAAGTGAAACCCTAACCCAAATGGTAATCCGAGACCTATCCCTAATCCTTAAGCTAACCAAAAGCCTAACCCTATTAATAGTCACAACGCTACCCTCATTCTAGCTCTAACCCTATCCCAAACCCTAATGTTAAACATGACCATTATTTTGACACTAACATTAACCCTTGGTCTAAACCTGACCCTAACCCTAGACCAAAACATAACACTAGCCCTAAACCTAAAACAAATCCTAAATCTAGTCTTAATTCTAGCCCTAGACCTAAACAAAAACTTATCCCTAGCCCTTAATGTAACCCTTAATATAACACAAACACTAAACCTACCCCTAGACCTAAACCTGGTTCTAATTCTGGCTGTAACCCTAACTCTAACTCTAACCCAAACACTGACCCTGCCTTTAAGAGTAAACCTAATTCTAAACCTGACCCTAACCAAAAATCTAAATCTAACACTAGACCTATCCATAATACTAACTATAAAACTAGCCATAATGATAACTCTAGGTCTTACATTACCCACAGCTCTAACCCTAGGCCTAAATCTAACACAAAACCTAGATCTTTTCCTAGGCCTAAGCATAACCCTAACCCTAACCTAACTCTCAGTTAGTCCTAACCCTAGCTGAAAGCCTAACCCTTACCCTAAACATAAACCTACACCTATCCCTAAATATACCCCTAACACTAGCCCTAAATCCTAAATATAACCCTAGCCCTAAACCTAGTTCTAAACCTACCCATTACCCTAAACCTATTGATAACCCTAGGCCTAACCCTAACCCCAAACCTAACCAGAAAACTAACCCTAGACCTAACCCTAAACCTCACACTCACCATAGACCTAATTCTAGCTCAAACCCTAACCCTTACCCTTACCATAAATCTAAACATAACCATAGCCCTAACTCTATACCTAAACCTCAATCTAACACTAACCTTAACCCTATGCCTACATCTAACTATATCCATTACTCTAACCCTAATCCTACCCCTAATAATGATGCTAGCCCTAATCCAACCCTAACCCTAACCATACTCTAATCTTATCCCTAGACTTAATTCTAGACCTAAACCTTGCCCTAGGCCTAACCTAGCTCAAAACATAACCCTTATGCTAAACATAACCCTAACACTAACCCTAGTTCTAACCCTAACCCTAGCCCTAACTCAAGACCTATTCCTAACCCTAACCCTAGCCCTAACCTTATCTCTAACCCTATCCATTATCCTAACCATTACCCTTACCCTAATGCTAACCCTAGGCCTAACACTAACCCTATCAATTACTGTAAACCTAACCTGAACCCTAAACAAAAACCTATCATTACCCTAATGGTGACCCTAATTCTTATTTGAGCCCTAACTCTAAACCCTAACCTCAACCAAACTCTAATTTAGCACTAGCCCTAATAATTCCCCTAGTTCTAAACCTGATCCTTAACCCTAAACTAACCCTTACACTAGACTTAGCCATAAACCTAATCCTAAAACTGTCCTCTCCTCAACCATAACCCCACACCTGGCATTAGTCCTAGCCCTAATCCTAGCCCTAACCATAACAAAAACCCAGGTCCTTATCCTAGCCCTAAACCTAGATGAGTCCTAACCCTAACTCTAACCCTAGCTCTAACCCCAATACTAACCCTAGCCCTAATTTTAGCCCTAATTTCACCCTATCCCTAAACCTAACCCTAACCCTAGACCTAAGAATAAATCTAACTCTCACACTAGCCCTATCACTAGTTCTAACCCTATCCCTTACCCTAACCCTAACCCTAGCCCCAAACTTAGTCCTAAATCTTGTCCTATCCATAGCAAAGCACTAACCTTAGATCATAATCTATCTCTAAATCTAAACCTAAACAGAATACTAACCCTAACCCTGACACTAGCCCTAACCCTAACACTAGGGTAAAGAATAGGGTTAGAGCTAGTGATAGGGCTACTGTTATGGTTTGAATTCTGGCTAATCCTAAAACTAGCCCTAATCCTAGCCCTAGCCCTAAAACAAAACTGAGTCATAATCTCTATCCCTAACCCTTAAACTAAACCAAACCCTAACCATACACCTACCCCTAACTTTAGTCCTAAATCGATTTTTTAAGCCAAATCCTAAAACTAACCCTGACACTGACTCTGACACTTACACTAACCCTAGCTCTAAACATCAATCTAATCCTAACACTAACCCTAACACTAAACCTAGCCCTAATCTTAACCCTAAAATTAGCCCTAATCATAACCCTTGTACTTACATTAGCCATAATCCTAACCCTAGCACCAACTTAACCCAAATCCTAGCCCTAATTCGAGCCCTAACTGGAGCTTTAACCCTAACCCTACCTAACATAGCCCTAGCCCTAATCATAAGCATAACACTAGCCCTAACCCTATACATTACCATAACAATAACCCTAACCCTAATGCTAAGCCTAGACCTAAACCTAACCCTATCTCTAATCCTATCCCTATCCAATTCCCTAAACCTAGCATGAACCCTAATTCTAAGCCTATCATTACCCAAACCCTTACCCTAATGTTAATTCGATCCCTAACTTTAAGCCTTAACCTTTCCCAAACCCTAACCTAAACCTTCAGCTGACTAATACCCCTAACCCTAAACCTGACCCTAACCCTAATCCTTAACCTTACACTAGACGTACCCATAATCCTAATCCTAAAACTATCTTTAAACATAATTCTAGACTTGAAATTAGCCATACTCCTAATCCTAGCCCTAACCCTAAAACAAATCCTAGCCCTCATCCTAGCCCTAAACCTTGTATTAATCATAACTCTAATCCTAACCCTTATTCTAAACATCACCCTACCTCTAAACCTAGCTGTAACATCAAACCTTACCCTAATCTAAATCCTAAATCTAACCCTAATTCTATGCTTAAGCTGAACACTAACCATAGACCTAATCCTAGCTCTAATTTAGCCCTATCCCTAATCCTACAGCTAGGGCAAATGTCAGGTCTAAGGTTATGGTTAGGGATAGTTTTGGGGTTAGGTTTATGGCTAGGTCTAGTATAAGCATTAGGTTTAGGGGTTGGGTAAGGGTTAGAGCTAGATATATTATTGTGGGAAGGGTCAGAGTTAGGGTTTGGGTTAGGTTAAGGTTTAGAGTTAGGGCTCGAATTAGCATTAGGGTTAGATTTAGGGTAATAATAGAATTAGGTTTATGGTTCAGGTTAGTTGTAGATTAATGAAATAGGTTAGGGTTAGGGATAAGGTTAGGGTTAGGCTTAGGATTACCATTAGAGTTATGGTTACGGTTAGGGTAAAGAATAGGGTTAGAGCTAGTGATAGGGCTAGGGTTATGGTTTGAATTCTGGCTAATGTTAGGGTAAGGTTTAGGGCTAGGTTCTGGGTTAGGGTTAGGTTTAGGGTTAGGGTTAAAGCTAGGGATAAGGCTCGGATTAGGGCTAGGTTTTAGGTTTGGTTATAGCTAGGGTTAGGGCTATGCCTAATGTATGAGCTAGTGTTACAATTAGTGCTAGTTTTAGGTTAGGGTTAGGGTGAGGTCTAGTGTTATGGTTAAATTTAGGGTTAGGGTGATGTTTAGAGCAAGGGTTATTGTTAGGGTCAGTGTCAGGATCAGGGTTAGTTTTAGGGTTAGGGTTAGAACTCGAATTAGGGCCAAAGTTAGTACTAGATGTACGGTTAGGATTTGGTTTAGGTTAAGATTTACGGATATGGTTGTTTTTTTGGGGGGGGTGCTAGGAATGTGGTTATGGCTAGATTATGGATTAGCATCAGAGTTAGGGCTAGTGTTAGGTTGAGGTTTAGGATTAGGGTTAGGGTTAGATTTAGAGTTAGGGTTAGATGTAGGGTTAGGGCTAGGGCTAGAATTAGGGCGAGGGTTAGGGTTATGGTAATCAATATGGTTAGAACTATGGATATGGCTAGGGTGAGAATTAGAGTTAGTCATAGTAGTAGTCTTAGGGTTAGGGTTAGGGTTAGGGATAAATTAGGGCTAGGATTAAGGCTAGGGTTAGGGTTAGGGTTAGGGCTAACTTAAGGCTAGGATTAGGGATAGGGTTAGTATTATGGTTAGGGCTAAATTAGGGATAGTATTAAGACTAGGGTTATTGTTAGGGTTAGGCCAAGGGGTTGGGCTAGAGTTGGGGTTAGCATTGGGGTTAAGGTTAAGTTTAGGGGAATGGGTGGGGTTATAGCTAGCTTTAGGGCTAGGGTGAGGTTTAGAATTAGGATTAGTACTAGGTTATGGTTCAGTTTAGGATTAAGGCTAGGTTTAGTGCTAGTTAAGGGCTAGGGTTTCTGTTAGGGTTACAGCTAGGACCAGGTCTAGGGCTAATATCAGGTCTAGGGTTAATGTTAAGGATAGGTTTAGGGTTAGGTTATGGCTAGGTCTAGTGTAAGAATTAAGTTTAAGTTAAAGGTCAGCTTTAGGGCTAGGGATATTATTAGAGTCAGTGTCAGGTTCAGGGTTAGCATTTGGTTTAGCTTAAGGTTTAAGATTAGGGATCAAATTAGCATTAGGGTTAGTTTTAGGGTTAGGGTAATGTATATGGTTTAGTTTAGGTTTCAGTTAAGGTTTAAAGTAATGGATGGGTTAGGTTTAGCGATTGTGTTAGGGTTACCATTAGGGTTAGTGTTATGTTTAGTGTAATGGATAGGTTTAGAGCTAGGGTTAGGGCTAGGTTATGGTTTGAATTAAGTCTAGGATTAGGGCTAGGTTAGGGATAGGGATAGGGTGTGGTTAATGGTAAGTTTTAGGGTTAGGGTAAGTGTTATGTTTAGGGCTAGGATTATGGTTAGGTTAGGGTAAGGGCTAGTGTTTGATCTAGGGTTAGGGCTAGGGCGAGAGTTAGGTTTAGGTTTAGGTCAAGGTTTACATTTATGGTTAGAGTAAGGTTTAGTGTTAGGGACAGGGTTTTAATTAGGGTTAGTGTTAGGGTTAGGGTAATAGATATGGTTAGAGCTAAAGTTCAGATAGGTTTAACATTAGGATTGGGGCTAGGGTTAGAATTAGAATTTAGAATAGTGCTAGGGTTATGTTTAGTGTAAAGGTTAGGCTTTGAGCTAGGGTTAGGTCTAAGGAAAGGCTTTGTTTAGGGCTAGGTTTAGGGCTAGGGTTAGGCTGAGGGTTATGCTTAGAGCTAAGTTTAGGCCTAGGATTAGGGCTAGGTTTTGTGTTAAGTTTAGGGCTTGGGTTAGGACTATGGGTCATGTAAGAGCTAGGGTTATGTTTAAGGCTAGTTTTAGAGTTAGGGTTATGGCTAGGTCTAGTGTTAGGTCTAGGTTTGGGGTTAGTGTCATATTTATAGCTAGGTTCAGTGTTAGAATCAGGGTCAGTGTTTGGGATAGGGTTAGGTTTAGGGTTAGAGCCAGAATTAGGACTAGGTCTAGGTCTAGGTGTATGGTAAGTGTTTGGTTTAGGGTAAGGGTTATTGTTAGGGCTAGTTCTAGGTTTTTGTTTAGGTCTAGGGCTAGAATTATAGCTATATTTAGGATTAGCTTTGGGTCTAGGTCTAGTGTTAGGCTTAGGTAGGTATAGGGTTACCAATAGGGCTAGTGTTAGGGTTTAGTTAAGGGTTAGGGTCAGCTTTAGACCTAGGGTTACTGTTAGGGTCAGATGAGGGTAAGGGTTAGGTTTAGAGGTAGAATGAGGGCTAGGATTAAGACTAGTATTAAGGTTAGAGTTTAAGTTAGGCTAAGAATTAGGATTAGGACTAGGTTTAGCATTTGGGTTAGGGTTTGGCTTAGTGTAAGGAATAGGGTTAGAGTTAGGTTTAGGGCTAGTGTTAGGGTTCTGGTTCGGACTAGTATTAGGGTTAATGTTAGGGATAGGGCTCTAATTAGGGGTAGGATTTGTGTAAGGGTTAGGGCTAGGGTTAGGGCAATGACTAGTGTACAAACTATGGTTATGATTAAGGCTAGTTAGAGTTAGGTTAAGGCTAGATATAGTGTTAGGGTTAATTTAAGGTTAGGTTGATGTTTAGAGCTAGGATTAGTGAGAGTTAGGGTCAGTGTCAGGGTCAGGGTTAGTTTTAGAGTTAGTTTTAGGGCTAGTTGTAGAGTTAGGGTTTGGTTTAGGTTAAGGGTTAGGATTAGGGCTATGGCTTGATTTTGATTTATGGCTAGGGCTAGGGAAAGGGCAAGTTTTAGAATTAGCATTATGGTTAGGGGTAGTGTTAGGGTTTGGTTTAGGCTTATTGTTACAGTTAAATTTAGAGTTAGGTTTAGATTTAGACTTAGATCTAGGTTTAGGATTAAGGCTAAGGATATAACTAGGGTTAGGGCTAGGGAAAGAGTTAGAGTTAGTCTTATGGCTAGGTTTAGGGTTAGGATAGGATTAAATAAAGGCTAGGATTAGCACTTGGCTTTGAGTTAGGCCTAGGTTTAGGGTGAACATTAGGGTTAGGATTAGGATTATGGTTAGTTTTAGGGTACAGGATGAGGTTATAGGTAGGTTTAGGGCTAGGGCGAGAATTATAATTTGGTTAGGGCTCAGGTTATGGTTCAGGTTAGGATTAACCCTAGGTTTAGGGCTAGGATTATGGCTAGGGTTAATTTCAGATCTAGTGTTATGGTTAAAAATAGTTTTAAGGTTAGGCTTATGGCTACGTCTAGTGTAAGTGTTATGTTTAGGGTTAGGGTCAGGTTTAGAGCTAAGGGTCCTATTAGGATCAGGGTTGTGATTAGTGTTTTGGATAGGTTAAGGTTAATGTTAGGGCACGAATTAGCATTAGAGTTAGGATTAGGGTAAAGAGAGTGTTAGGTTTCTGTTTCAGGTTAGGTTTACGGTAATGGATAGGGTTAGGATTAGGGATACAGTTAGGTTGAGGCCCAGGTTTAGCATTAGGGTTAGGGTTATGTTTAGGGAACTGGATAAGGTTAGAGATAAGTGTACTGCTAGGGTTATTGTTACGATTATTGATAGGGTTAGGTTTAGGGTTAAAGTTAGGGTTAGATCTAGGGTTATGGCTAGGGTTATAGCTATGATTAGCGATAGGGTTAGGGTTAGGGGTAAATCTAGGTATAGGGCTCAGTTAAGGCTAGGTTTAGGGTTACAGCTAATGTAAGTACCAGGGTTACGATTAGGGCTAATTTTAGGGTTAGGGTTAGGGTTAGGGCTAGATCTATTATTAGGTTTAGGTTTAGGGTTAGGGTGATGTTTAGAGCTAGGGTTAGTGTTAGTGTTAAGGTCAGAGTCAGGGTCAGGGTTAGTTTTAGAGTTTGGCTTAAAACTCAAATTAGGCTAGAGTTATGGCTAAGTGTGGGGTTAGGGCTTAGTTTATATTAAGGGTTAGGGTTAGGTCTATGGCTTGGTTTTGTTTTAAGGCTAGGGTTAGTGCTAGTTTTAGGATTAGCCTTAGGGTTAGGGCAAGTGTTAGGTTTAGGTTTAGGCTAAGTGTTAGGGTTAGATTTAGAGTTAGGGTTAAATCTAGAGTTGCTGCTAGGGATATGAATAGGGCTAGTGTTAGACCTATGTTTTGGGATAGGATAGGGTCCCAGTAAAGTATAAGGTTAGTACTAGGGTAAGGACTAAGGTGAGAGTTAGAGTTAAGGGTTAAGATTAGGAATAGGGCTAAATTAGGTCTAAGATTAGGGATAGGGTTAGTGTTAGGGTTAGGACTAGGGTTATGGTTAGGGTTATAATTAAGGCTATGTTTAGGGCTAGGATAAGGGCTAGGGTTTGTGTTAGGGTCAGGGCTAATATCAAGGCTAAGACTAATATCAGGTCTAGGGTTATGCTTAGAGATAGTTTTAGGGTTAGTTTTATGGCTAGGTCTAGTGTAAGGGTTAGGTATAGGGTGAGAGTGAAGTTTAGAGCTAGGGAAATCATTAGGGTCAGTGTCAGTGTTAGGGTTTGGTTTATGTTTGAGTTTAGGGTTAGGGCTCAAATTAGCATTAGGGTTATGGTTAGGGTAATGATTGGATTAGGTCTAGGATTCAGGGTCCGTTTAGGGTAGTTGATAAGTTTGGGGATAGTGATATATTTAGGGTTATGCCTATGGTTAGCATTAGGGTAAGGGTTATGTTTAGGGTAATGATACAGTTAGACTTAAGGTTAGGGCTAGGTTATGGTTAGGATTAGGTCTTGAGTTAGGGTTAGGGTTAGAACTAGGGTTAGGTTTACGGTTATGTTTAGTGTAAGGGTTAGGTTCTCAGCTATGATTAGGGCTAGTCTGAGAGTAAGGTTCACGATTAGGTCTAGGGATAGGAATATGGTAGATTTTTTAGGGTTAGGGTTAGGATTAGACCTAGGATTAGTGGCAGGGTGAGTATAAGTGTCAGTGTTAGTGCTATGGTTTTGGATAGGGTTAGATCTAGAATGAGGGCAAGGGTTAGGGCTATTAATAGGGTTAGTGTTTTGGTTAGCCTAAGGATTAGGGATAAGTCTAGGGTTACCCTTAGGTTTAGGGTTTGCTTGGGTAAGGGATTGGTTTAGAGCTAGGGTTAGGGCTATGGTTATGGTTAGAGTTAGGGTTAAAGCTAGGTTTAGGGCTCAGATTAGACCTAGGTTTTGTGTTAGGGTTAGGGCTAGGGTTAGGGCAATGGCTAATGTAAGAACTAGGGTTACCATTAGGGTTACTTTTAGTGTTAGGGTGTGGGTTAGGTTTAGTGTTAGGGTTAGGTTTAAGGTTAGGGTAATATATATAGCTAGAGTTAGTGTTAGGATAGGAATCAGGGTCAGGCTTAGTTTTAGGGTTAGATTTAGAACTCTAATTAGAGCTAGGGTTACTGTTAGGGTTCAGTTTAAGGTGAGGGTGGTGTTTAGAGCTAGGGTGAGTGTTAGGACATGAGTCAGGGTCAGGGTTAGTTTTAGGGTTAGGTTTAGGACTCAAATTAGGGCTAGGTTTAGGTATACTTGTAGTATTAGGGTTTGGTTTAAGTTAAGGTTTAGGGTTAGGGCTAATGTTCGGTTTTTTTATAGTCCTGGTTAGGGTTAGGGCTAGTGTTAGTGTTAGGCTTAGGCTTAGGGTTAGGGTTAAATTTGGAATTAGGTTTAGATCTAGGGTTAGGGCTAGAACTAAGGATAGGGCAAGGTTATGGCTAGGGTTAGGGTTATGGTAAGGGATAGGGTTCGAACTAGGGATAGGGCTAGGGTGAGAGTTAGCCTTAGGGCTAGGGTTAGGGTTATGATTAGATATAGGATTAAATTAGGGCTAGGATTAGGGCTAAGTTTAGTATTTAGTTTAAGCCTAGGGTTAGGGTTAGGGTTAGAGTTTAGAGTTAGAGTTTAGAGTTTAGGTTTAAAGTTAGGGCAAAGTTTAGGTTAAGGGATTGCTTTATAGCTAGGTTTAGAAGTAGGGTGAGGGTTAGAATTTGGGTTAGCACTGTGGTTAGGGTTAGAATTATGATTAAGGCTAGGTTTAGGGCTAGTATGAGGGCTAGGGTTTTTTCTTTTAAGGTTAGGGCTATGATTAGTTTTAGGGCTAATTTTAGGTCCAGAATTATGGTTAAAGATAGTTTTAGTGTTAAGATTATGTATACATCTAGTGTAAGAATTAGGTTACGGTTAGCATCAGGGTTTAGAGCTAGGAGTATTATTAGGGTCAAGTTCTGGGTTAGGGTTTGGGATAGGTTAAGGTTTAAATTAGAGCTCAAATTAGCATTAGGGTTAGGGTTATGGTTATGGTAATGGATAGAGTTAGAGATCAGTTTAGGGCTAGGTTATGGTTATGATTAGGGCTAGTGTAGGATTAAGGTTAGGGTTAAAGCTAGTATTAGGGCTCAAATTAGGGCTAGCCTTTGGGTTAAGTTAGTGCTAGGGTTAGCATTACAGCTAATGTAAGTACTATGGTTATGATTACAACTAATTTTAGTGTTTTAGGGCTAGGTTTGTTGTTATGTTTAGGTTTGGGGTTAGGGTGATGTTTAGACTTCGGATTAGTGTTATGGTCAGAGTAACGGTCAGGGTTAGTTTTAGGGTTTGGCTTAAAACTCGAATTAGGTCTGGGTTTACGGCTAGGTGTAGGTTTATGGCTTGGTTTAGGTTAAGGGTTAGGGTTAGAGCTTTGGCTCAGTTTGGTTTTAGGGCTAGGGTTAGGGTTAGGGCAATTTTTCGGATTAGTGTTAGGGTTAGGGCTAGTCTTAGAATTAGGCTTAGGCTTCGGTTTAGGGTTAGATTTACAGTTAGGTTTTTATCTAAGGTTAGGGCTAGGGCTAAGCATAGGGCAAGGGTTAGGACTAGGATTTGGGATAGGGTTAGGGTTATGTGAACAGATGGGATCAGAATGAGTGATTCTTAGGGCTAGGGTTAGGTTTACGGTTAGGGATAGGGCTAAATTATGGCTAGGGTTAGTGTTAGGGCTAGGGTTAGGGCTAATTTTAGAATTACCATCAGGGTTAGGGCTAGTTTTAGGCTTAGGTATAGAGTTAGGGTTAGATTTAAAGTTAGGTTTTGATCTAGTGTTAAAGCTAGGGCTAAGGATAGGGCAAGGGTGACGACAAGGGTTAGAGTTAGAGTTAGGGTTATGTTTAGGGTAAGGGATGTGGTTTTGGCTAGGTTTAGGGCTAGGGCAAGGGTTAGTATTAGGATTAGGGGTAGAGTTAGGGTTAGGGTTATGATTAAGGCTAGGTTTATGGCTAGGATAAGGTTTAAGGTTTGTGTTAGGTTTAGGGATAGTATTAGGGCTAAGGCTAATGTCAGGTCTAGGGTTATAATTAGGGCTAGATTTAGTGTTAGGTTTATGGCTTGGTCCAGTGTAAGGGTTAGGTTTAGGGTAAGATTCAGGTTTACATCTAGGGTTATTTTTAGGTTCAGGGTCAGGGTTAGGGTTTGGGTTGTGTTAGGTTTAGGTTTAGGGTAATGACAGGGTTAGATTTAGGGTTTAGATTTGGTTTAGTGTAATGGATAGGGTTAGGGTTAGGCCTAGGGTTAGCTTAAGGATTAGAGTTATTTTGGGGGTAATGGATAGGTTTAGACCTAAGGTTAGGGCTAGGGTTATGTATAGGATTAGGACTAGTTTTGGGGTTAGGGTTAGGTTTAAGTTTAGGGTTAAATCTAGGTTTAGGACTCGGATTAAGGCTAGGTTTTGGGTTAGGTTAGGGCTAGGGTTAAGCCTATGGCTAATGTATGCAGTAGGGTTATGATTAGTGCTAGTTATAGGGTTAGGGTTAGGGCTAGGGCTAGTGTTAGGTTGAGGTTTACAGTGATGATGATGTTTAGAGCCAGGCTTAGTGTTAGGGTAAGAGTCACGGTCAGGGTTAGTTTCTGGGTTAGGGTTAAGACTAGAATTAGGGATATGTTTAGGGCTAGGTGTAGGGTTAGAATTTGGTTTAGGTTAAGGGTTAGGGTTACGGCTATGACTCAGTTTTATTTTAGGGCTAGAGATAGGGCTAGTTTTAGGATTAGCATTAGCATTAGGGCTAGTGTTAGGTTTGGGTTTAGGTTTAGGGTTAAATTTAGAGTTAGGGTTAGATTTAGGGTTATGTCCAGGGCTATGAATAGGGCTAGGGTTAGACCAAGGGTTAGCGTTTAGGATTAGGGTTCCAGTAAGGGATAGGATTAGAACTAGGATTAGGATTAGAGTGAGAGTTAGAGTTAGTCTTTGGGCTAGAATTAGGGTTAGGGTTGGGGATAGGGCTAAATTAGGGCTAAGATTAGGGCTAGGGTTAGTGTTAAGGTTAGGCCTAGGGTTTGGGTTAGGGATTAAATCAAGGCTATGTTTAGGGCTAGATTAAGGGCTAGGGTTTGTATTAAGGTTAGGGCTAGGATTATGCCTAGGGTTAATATCAGGTCTAGGGTTAAGGTTAGGAATAGTTTTAGGGTTAGGTTTATGGCTAGGTTTAGTTTAAGGGTTTGGTAGGGTAAGAATCAGGTTTAGAGCTAGGGGAATTATTAGGGTCACAGTCAGTGTTAGGGTTTGGTTTAGGTTTGCGGTTAGGGTTAGGGCTCAGATTAGCATTAGAGTTAGGGTTAGTGTAAAGATTGGGTTAGTTTTAGGGTTCAGGGTAGGTTTAGGTTAATTGATAGTTTTGGGGAAAGCGATAGGGTTATGTAAGCTTAGGGTTAGCATTTTGGTAAGGGTTATGTTTAGGGAAATGGATAGAGTTAGAGTTAACAGTTTAGGGCTAAGGTTATGGTTTGGATTATGTCTTGTGTTAGGGTTAAGATGAGGGTTAGAATTAGGATTAGTATTATGGTTATGTTTAGCATAAGGCTTAGGTTCTGAGCTATGGTTAGGAATAGGCTGAGAGTTAGGTTCAGAGTTAGGTCTAGGGATAGGATTATGATAAATTTTGGGTTAGAGTTCAGGTTAGCATTAGATCTAGGTTTAGTATTAGGGTCAGAATAATGGTCAGGGTTAGGGTTAGGTTTTGGGATAGTGTTAGAGCTAAAACGAAGGCTAGGGTTAGGACTATTAATAGGATTCTGGTTTTGGTTAGTCTAAGGATTAGGGATAGGTCTAGGGTTACTCTTAGGTTTAGGGTTTTGCTTAGGGTAAGGGATTGATTTAGATCTAGGGCTAGGGCTATGGTTAGGGTTAGAGTTAGAGAAAAAGCTAGGTTTAGGGCTTGGTTTAGGGCTAGTTTTTGTGTTAGGGTTAGGGCAAAGATTAGGGCAACAGCTAATGTAAGAACTAGGGTTACCATTAGGGTTAGTTTTAGGGGTAGGTTGAGTGCTAGGGTTAGGTTTAAGGTTAGGGTGATATTTATAGCTATGGTTCTTGTTAGGATAGAAGTCAGGGTCAGGGTTAGTTTTAGGGTTAGCATTAAGACTCGAATTAGGGCTATTGTTAATATTATTATTCGGTTTGAATACTAATTATGGTTAAAGATAGTTTTAGGGTTAGGTTTATGGGCTACATCTAGGATAAGGGTTAGGTGTTGGGTTACAGTCAAGTTTAGAGCTAGGGGTATTATTAGGGTCAAGGTCTGGGTTAGGGTTTGGGATAGGTTAAGGTTTCAAGTTTGGGCTTGAATTAGTGTTTGGGTTAGTGTTAGGGTAATGATAGGGTTAGGTTTAGGATTCAGGTTAGGTTTAGGCTAATGGAAGGGTTAGAATTTGGGATAGGATTAAGTTTATGCCTAGGGTTATCATTATGGTTATGGTTATGGTTATGGTAGTGGATAGAGTTAGAGATCAGTTTAAGGCTAGCATTATGGTTACAATTAGGGTTAGTGTTAGGGTTAGGTTAGGTTTAAAGCTAGGGTTAGGGCTCGGATTAGGTCTAGGTTTTCAGTTCTTTAAGGGCTAGGGTTAGGGTTACAGCTAATGTAAGTACTAGGTTTACAATTAGGGCTAATTTTAAGGTTTTAGTGCTAGGTTTAGTGTTAGGGTTAGTTTTAGGATTAGGGTGATGTTTAGAGCTATAAGTGTTAGGGTCAGTGTCAGGTTCAGGTTTAGTTTTAGGGTTCAGCTTCCAACTCGTATTAGAGCTAGGTTTAGGTCTAGGTGTAAGGTTTGGGTTTGGTTTAGGTTAATGGTTAGGGTTAGAGGTATGGCTTGGTTTTGTTTTAGGGCTAGGGTTAGGGATAGTTTTAGGATTAGTGTCATGCTTTGGGCTAGTGTTAGGATTAGGTTTAGGCTTCAGGTTAGGGCTAGATTTAGAGATACATGTTGCCTAAGGTTAGTGCTAGGGCTAAGGATAGGGCAAGGGTTAGGGCTAGGGTTAGGGTTATGTTAAGAGATAGGGTTAGAATGAGTGATGGGGCTAGTGTGATTGTTAGAATTAGGTCTTAGTGCTAGGGTTAGGGTTAGGTTTAGGGATAGGGCTAAATTATGGCTAGGGTTATGTTAGGGCTAGTGTTAGGGCTAGTTTTAGGATTAGCATTAGAGGTAGGGTTAGTTTTAGGGTTAGGTTTAGGCATCGAGTTAGGTTTAGATTTAGAGTTAGGTTTCAATCTAGATTTAGTGCTAGGGCTAAGGATAAGGCAAGGGTTACCACTAGGATTAGGGTTAGAGTTAGGGTTTAGTTTAGGGTAAGGGATGTGGTTATAGCTAGGTTTAGGGCAAGGGTGAGGGTTAGTATTAGGGTTAGAACTAGGGTTAGGTTAGGGTTATGATTAAGGCTATATTTAGGGCTAGGATGAGGACTAGAATTTGTTTTAGGGTTTGGGATAGCATTAGGGCTAGGGCTAATGTCAGGTCTAGGGTTACAGTTAGGGATAGATTTAGGTTAGGTGTAGGATAATGGATAGGGTTAAGGCTAGTACTAGGATTAGAGTTCTGCCTAGGGTTAGTTATCTTAGGGTAATGATAGGGTTAGAGCTAGGGTTAGGGCTAGGGTTATGGTTAGGATTAAGTCTAGAGTTAGGCTTAGGGTTATGGTTAGGGCTATGGTTATTGTTAGGGTTAGCTATAGGGTTAACTCTAAGGTATGGCTTGGATTAGGGCTAGATTTTGTGATAGGTTAGGGCTATGGCTAATGTAAGAACTAGTGTAATGATAAGGACTAGTTTTATGGTTAATGCTAGGGCTAGGTGTTATTTGGGGGTTAGTTTTAGGGTTAGGGTGAAGTTTAGAGCTAGAGTTAGTGTTAGTGTCAGGGACAATGTTCGGGTAGGGTAATGGTTAGGGTTAAAGCCAGAATAAGGACTAGGGTCAGTTCTAGAGGTAGAGTTAGAGTTTCGGTTAGGTTAAGGGTTATTGTTAAGGCTAGGTCTAGTTTGTCTTTAGATCTAGGGATATAGTTATGGCTAGATTTATGATCAGGTTTAGGTCTAGGGCTAGTATTAGGGTTAGGTTTAGGTATAAGGTTACCAGTAGGGCTAGTGTTAGGTTTTGGTTTAGGGTTAGGTTTAGATTTAGACCTAAGATTAGTGTTAGGGTCAGAATAATGGTCAGGGATAGGGTTAGGGTTTGGGTTATGGGTAGATCTAGAATGAAGACTAGGGTTAGAACTAAAGTTATAGAGTTAGGGTTTTGGTTAGGCTAAGTATTAGTGCTAAGAATATGGTTAGCATTAGGGTGAGGGTTTGGCTTAGGGTAAGGGATAAGTTTAGAGCTAGGGTTAGGACTAAGGTTAGGGTTAGATTTAGGGTTAAAACTCGTGTTAGAGCTTGGATTAGGGCTAGTTTTGTATTAGAGTTAGGACTAGTTTTATGGTTACGGCTATTGTAAGACCTATGGTTATGATTAGGGTTAGTTTTAGGGTTAGGTTTAGGTCTAGGTCTAGTGTTATGGTTAGCTTTAAGGTTAGGGTGATGTTTAAAGCTAGGTTTACTATTTGGTATGAGTCAGGGTCATGGTAAGGTTTAGGGTTAGGGTTCGGTTTAAAATTAGGGCTAGGGTTAGGGCTGGTGTAGGGTTAGAGTTTGGTCTAGGATAAGGGTTAGTGTTAGGGGTATGGCTTGGTTTTGTTTTAGGGCTAGGGCTAGGGCTAGGGATAATTTTAGGATTAGCATTAGGGTTAGAGCTAGTTTCAGGGTTAAACTGAGGCATTGAGTTAGGGTTACTTTTAGAGATAGGTTTCAATCTAGAGTTAGTGCTAGGGCCAAGGATAGTGTAAGGGTTACGACTAGGGATAGGGCTTGGGTTAGGGTTACAGTAAGGAATAAGGTTAGAAGTAGGGAATGGTCCTGTGTGAGAATTATAGTTATTTTTAATTCTAGGGTTAGGGTTAGGGTTAAGAATAGGGCTAAATTAGGACTAGGATTAGGGCTAGGTTTAGTGTTAGGGTTAGGGCTAGAGTTAGGGTTATGGTTAGGGCTAGGGCTAGGGTTAGGGTTAGGGTTAGGTTTAAGCTATGGTTAGGGCTAGGGGGTGTATTATGTTTAGTGTTAGGTCTTGGTTAGGGTTATGGTTATGGTTAGGATTAGGGTTGGGGTTAGGGCTAGGGTTTTCATTAGGATTAGCGTTAGTTTTAGAGTAATGTATTGGGTTAGATATAAGATTAGGGTTAGGGTTAAGGATAGGTTATGGTTAAATTTAGGTTTAGGAATAGGTTCAGTTTTGATTTAGGGTAAGGGTTAGGGTTTTAATTAGGATTAAGTTTATGGCAAGGGTTAGATTTAGGGTTAGGTCTAGGGTTAGGTTTATGATTAGGGTTAGAGATAGGGTTAGGTTTAGGGCTAGGGTTATTATTAGTGTTAGGGTAGGGTTAGGATAATGTTAGGTTTAGAGCTAAGGTTAGTACTAGGGTTAAGGTTAGGATTAGGGCTAGGGTTAGGTTTATGTTTAGGAATAGGGCTAGGGTTATTTTTAGGCTAAGTGTTAGGCTTTGAGCTAGGGTTATGTGTAAGGCAAGGGTTAGGGTTAGGGCTACATTTAGGATTATGATTATGTTTAGGGTAGTTGTAGGCCTCTGATTAGGGCTAGGTTTTGTGTTAGGTTTAGGCCCAGTGTTAAGGCTATGTATAAATGTAAGTTCTAAAGTTCTGATTAGAGCTAGTTTAGGGTTAGGGTTATGGCTATGCTAGTGTTAAGTTTAGGTTTTGGGTTAGGTTCAGGTTTAGAGCTAGGTTTAGTGTTAGTGTTGGGGTCAGTGTTCAGGTTAGAGTTAGGTTTAGGGTGAAAGCCATAATTAGGGCTAGAGTTAGGTCTAGGGGTAGGGTTAGTGTTTTCTTTAGGTTAAGATTTATGTTAGGGCTTGGGCTAAGGATTTTTTTAGGTCTAGGTCTAGAGTTATGGCTATATTTAGGATTAGGCTTAGGTATAGAGCTAGTGTTAGGGTTAGGTTTAGGTATAAGTTTACTGGTAGGGCTAGTTTGGGGGTTTGGTTTAGGGTTAGGGTTAGATTTAGACTGAGAATTTGTGTTAGAGTAACGGTTTGAGTTAGGGTTAGAGCTAGACTGAGGGCTAGGGTTAGGACTAGTAATAGGGTTAGGGTTTGGATTAGGCTATGGATTAGGATTAGGACTAAGGTTAGCATTATGGATAGGGTTTGGCTTAGGGTAAGTGACAGAGTTAGAGCTAGGTTTAGGGCTAGGTTTAGGTTTAGGGTTAGGGCTAGGGTTAGCTTTAGGTTTAGGTTTACATCTAGGGTTAGGTCTCAGATTAGGGCTAGCTTTTCCAGTTAGGTTTAGGACTAGGGTTAGGGCTAAGTCTAATATAAGAACTAAGGTTATGATAAGAGTTAGTATTTGGTCTAGATCTAGTCTTAGCCTTATCTTTAGGGTTAGTGTGATATTTAGAACTAAGGTTAGTGTTAGAATATAAGTCAGGGTCAGAGGTAATTTTAGGACTAGGACATGAATTAGAGCTAGAAGGTTATGACTAGGTTTAGGGTTAGAATTTGGTTTAGGTTAAAATTTAGGGTTTTTTTAAGGGATAAGGCTAGGGTTATGGCTAGTTTTAGGATTATCAATAGTGTCAGGTCTAGTGGTAGGTTGAGGATTAGGCTTAGGGTTAGAGTCAAATGTATAGTTATGGTTAGATCTTGGGTAGGGTTTAGGGCTAGGGTTAGGGCTTGTGTTAGGTTTATTGTAATGATTAGGGTTATAACTAGAAATAGGGCTAGCAGGAGAGTTAGAGTTAGTCTTAGGCCAAGGGTAGGAGTAGAGTTAAGGTTAGGGCTAAATTAGGGCTAGGATTAGTGCTAGGGTTAGTGTTAGGGTTAGGCTTATGGTTAGGGCTAGAAATATGGTTAGTCTTAGGGTTAGGGTTAGTGATAGGGTTAGGGGAAAGGATTGAGTTATACCTAAGTTCAGGTCGAGGGCGAGGGTTAAAATTAGAGATAGGGAGAGAGTTAGGGTTTGGGTTAGGATTAAGTCTAGGTAAAGGCCTAAATGAGGTCTAGTGTTTGTGTTAGGGTTATGGCTAGGATTAGGGCTGGGGATAATGTCACGTCTAAGTTTATGGTTACAGTTAGTTTTAGTGTTAGGTTATGGCTAGGTCTAGTGTAAGGGTTAGGTTTAGGTTAAGGTTCAGGTTTACATCTAGGTGTATTATTAGGGTCAGGGTTCAGGTAGGATTTGGTTTAGGTTAATATTTAGGGTTAAGGCTTGAATTAGCATTATAAATAGGGTTAGGGTTAGATTTAAAGTTAGGGTTTGGGTTGGGGTAATTGATAGGGTTAGGTTTAGGGTTCGGGTTAGCTTTATAGTAATGAATAGGGTTAGTGTTAGCAATAGTGTTAGAGTTAGGCCTAGGGTTAGGATTTGGATTAGGCTTATCTTTAGGGTAATGGATAGGGTTAGAATTATGGTTAGGGCTAGGGTTAAGATTAGAATTAGGACTAGGGTTAGGGTTAGGTCTAGGGTTAGTGTCAGGGTTAGGTTTGGGGTAAGTGTTAGCATTTTAGCTAGGATTAAGGCTAGCATGAGGGTTAGGGTTAGAGTCAGGGCTAGGGTTAGAATTAGGGTTCGGGTTATGTTTAGTTTAATGTTAGAGTTTGAGCTATAATTAGGGTTAGGATGAGGGTTAGGGTTAGGATTAGGTCTAGGCTTATGGTTAGGGTTACCATAAGGGCTAGGTTTAGGGCTAGGAAAAGGGCTATGTTTTGTGTGAAGTTTATGGCTAGCATTAGGGCTATGGGTAATGTAAGAGCTAGGGATATGGTTATGGCTAGTTTTAGGGTTAGGGTTATGGATAAGTCTAGTGCTCTGGTTAGGCTTGGGGTTAGGATAAGATTTAGAGCTAAAGTTTGTTTTAGGGTAACAGTCATTGTTTGGGTTAGGGTTAGGTTTAGGGTGAAGGCCAGATTTAGAACTCTTGTTGGATCTAGGGATAGAGTTAGTCTTTAGGTTAGATTAATGGTTATTGTTAGGGCTAGTGCTAGGTTTCTGTTTAGGGCTAAAGATAGATTTATGACTCTATTTTGGATTAGGTTTGGTCTAGTGCTAGTGTTACTGTTAGGTTTAGGTATAGGTTTACTGGTAGGGGTAGAGTTAGGGTTCGCTTTAGGGTTACTGTCAGGTTTAGACCTAGGGTTAGTGTTAGGCTCAGAATAAGGGTCAGGGTTAGAGTTAGGGTTAGAGCTAGAATGAGGGCTAGTGTTAGGACTAGTAATAGAGGTAGGGTTTGGGGTAGGCTAAGGATTAATGTTAGGACTAGGATAGCATTAGGGTGAGGGTTTGGCTTAGGGTAAGGGATAGGGTTAAAGGTAGAGTTAGGTTTAGGATTAGGGTTAGGTTTAGGGTTAAACCTAGGTTTAGGGCTCAGAATAGTGCTAGGATTTGTGTTAGCATTAGGGTTATGGCTAAAGAAAGAACTAGGATTCCGATTAGGGCTAGTTCTAGGGTTAGCATTAGGTCAATGTTTAGAGCTAGGGTTACTGTTAGGGTCCGAGAAAGGGTCAGGATTCTTCTAGGGTTAGGGTTAGGACTCAAATTAGGGCTACATTTAGGGTTAGGTGTAGGGTTAGGGCTTGGTTTAGGTTAAGGGTTAGGGTTAGGGTTATGGCTCGATTTTGTTTTAAGGCTAGGGTACTGTTAGGGCTAGTTTTCCAATTAGCATTAGAGTTAGAGCTAGTGTTAGAGCGAGCTTTAGGCTTAAGGTTGGGGTTAGATCCAGAATTAGGGCTAGGGTGAAGGTTAGTGCTAGGGTTGGGGATAGGGATAGGGATAGGTTTTGGGTTACAGTAAGGGATAGGTTTAGAACTAGGGATAGGGTTAGGGTGAGAGAGTTAGTCTTAGTGCTAGGGATAGTGTTAGGTTTAGGGTTAGGGCTAAATTAGGGCTAGATTAGAGCTATGGTTAGTGGTAGGTTTAGGCCTAGGTTTAGGACTAGGGTTAGAGTTAGCATTAGGTTTAGGGAAAGGTATGATGTTACAGCTACATTTAAGGCTAGGGCAAAGCATAAAATTAGGGTTAGGGTTAGCGTTAATATTAGGTTTAGGATTAAGTCTGCGCTTCGGGATAGGATTAGGACTAGGATTTGTGTTAGGGTTAGAGCTAGGATTAGGGATAGGTTAATGCCATGTCTAGGGTTATGGTTAGGGGTAGTTTTAGGGTAAGAATTATGGCCAGGTCTATTATAAGTGTTAGGTTGAAGGTTAGGGTCAGGATTACAGCTAGGGGTATTATTAGGGTCAGAGTCAGGGTTAGGGTATGGGTTAGGTTAAAGTTTAGTCTTAGGGCTCAAATTAGCATTAGGGTTAGTGTTAGGGTTTGGGTAATTGATATAGTTAGGTTTAGGTTTAAATTTAGATTTAGAGTAATGGACAGGTTTTGGTTAGGGATAAAATAAGGTTTAGGCCTAGGGATAGAATTCAGTTAGGGTTATGGTTAGGGTAATAGATGGGATTAGAGCTACAGTCAGGACTAGAGTTATGGTTAGGTTAGGGCTATGGTTATGGTTAGGCCTAGGGTTAGAATTTGGTTAGGGTTATGGTTAGGGTAATGGATAAGATTAGAGCTAGGGATAGGGCTAGGATTATGGTTAGGATTGGGCTATGGTTTGGGTTAGATTTCGGGTTAGGAAAAGGCTTAGGTTTATGGTTAAGTTTAGCTTAAGTGTTAGGGCTAGGGTTAGGGTTAGAGCTGGGGTTAAAGTTACGGTTAGGGCTCTGATTACATTTAGGTTTTGAGTTAGGTTAGGGCTATTTAGGACTACAGCTAATGGAAGAACTAGGGTTATGATTAGGGCTAGTATTAGGTTTAGCATTATGTCTAAATCTAGTGTGTAGATTAGGTTTAGGTTTAGGGTGATGATTAAAGATAGGTTTAGTGTTACCGTCAGAGTCAGGAATCAGTGTTATTGATCAGAGTTAGGGATAGATAGACTCGAATTATGGCTAGGGTTAAGGCTCGGTGTAGGGTTAGGGTTTGTGTAAGGGTTAGGGTCAGAATTAGGGATAGGTCTAATATGAAGTCTAAGATTATGGTTTGGTTAGGGTTAGGGTTAGGGCTTTGGCACCGTTTTGTTTTACAGCTAGGGCTACTTTTAGGATTAGCGATAGTGTTAGGGCTAGTGGTATGGTGAGGTTTAGGCTTAGATTTATTGTTATGATTAGATCTAGGTTTAGGGCTAAGGTTTAGGGCTAGTGTTAGGGTTATGGTAATAGATAGAGTTAGAATTAGAAATAGGGCTAGGGCGAGAGTTAGAGTTAGTCTTAGGCCCAGGTTTAGGGTTAGGTTTAGGGTTAGGGCTAAATTAGAGCCATATTTAGGGATAGGGTTAGTGTTAGGGGTAGGCCTAGGTTTAGGATTAGGGTTAGGGGAAGGGATGGGGTTATAGCTAGGTTTAGGGCTAAGGCGAGGGTTAGAATTAGGGTTAGGGCTAGGGTTAAGATTAAGCCTATGTTTAGTGCTAGGTTGAGGGTTTGTGTTAGGGCTAGGGCTGGGATTAGGGACAGGGCTGATGTCAGGTCTAGATTTATGGTTAGTATTAGTTTTAGGGTTAGGTTATGACTAGGTCTAGTGTAAGGGTTAGGTTTAGGGTAAGGGTCAGGCTTAAAGCTAGGTGTATTATTAGGGTCAGGGTTTAGGTAGGGTTTGGTTTAGGTTAAATTTTAGAGTTAAAGATTGAATTAGCTTTACGGTTAGGGTTACAGATAGGGTAATGGATAGGAAAGGGTTTAGGGTTCAGGTTAGATTTAGAGTAATGGATAGGGTTAGTGTTAGTGATAGGGTTAGCATTAGACCTAGTGTTAGCATTTGAGTTAGACTCATCTTTACGGTAATGGAAGGTGTTAGAGCTAAGGTTAGGGCTAGGGATAAGGTTACAATTAGGGCTAGGGTTAGGGTTAGTCCTAGGATTAGTGTCAGGGATAGTTTTAGTGTAAGTATTTAGCATTTGAGCTATGGTCAAGTCTTGGGCAAGGGTTAGGGTTAGAGTCAGGGCTAGGGTTAGGGTTAGGGTAATGTTTAAGGTAAGAGTTAGAGTTTGAGCTAGGTTTAGGGCTAGGGCGAGCATAGGATTAGGCTTAGGTCTAGGGTTATGGTTAGGGTTACGATTACAGCTAGGTTTAGGGCTAGATAAGAGTTAGGTTTTGAGTGAGGTTTAGGGCTAAAGTTAGGGCTATGGGAAATATAAGAGCTAGGAATATGTTTATGGCTAGTTTTAGGGTCAGGGTTATGGATATGTCAAGTGTTAAGTTATGTTTTGGGTTAGGATAAGGTTTAGAGCTAGAGTTTGTTTTATGGGTCATTTTTCAGGGTAGGGTTAGGTTTAGAGTGAGTGCCAGAATTACAACTAGCATTGTGTCTAGGGATAGGGTTAGTCTTTACATTAGGTTAACAGTTATTGTTAGGGCTAGTGCTAGGTTTTTGTTTAGGGCTAGGGCTAGATTTATGACTCTATTTAGGATTTGGTTCAGTCTAGTGCTAGTGTTACTGTTAGGTTTAGGTATAGGTTTACCGGTAGGGGTAGTGTTAGGGTTCGGTTTAGTGTTAGGGTCCAGTTTAAACTTAGGGTTAGTGTTGGAATCAGAATAAGGGTCAGGGTTAGGGTTAGGTTTAGAGCTAGAATGAGGGCTAGGATAGGACTAGTAAGAGAGTTAGGGTTTGGGGTAGGCTAAGGATTAATTTAGGACTAGGGTAGCATTAGGGTGAGAGTTTGGCTTAGGAAAAGGGATAGGGTTTAAGGTAGGGTTAAGGTTAGGGTTAGGTTTAGGGCTAGGGTTAGGGTTAGAGTTAAAAAAAATAGGGTTAGGTTTGAATTCGGGCTAGGGTTTGTGTTATCATTAGAGCTATGGCTAATGAAAGAACTTGGTTTCCATTTAGGGTTAGTTCTAGGGTTAGCGTTAGGGGCTGAGTCAATATTTAGAGCTAGGGTTAGTGTTAGGGGCTGAGTCAGGGTCAGGGTTATTTCTAGGGTTAGGTTTAGGGTTAGGACTCATATTAGGGCTAGGTTTAGCACTAGGTGTACCTTTAGGGTTTGGTTTATGTTAAGGGTTAGGGTTATGGGTGGGTTTTGTTTTAGGTTTGGGGTAGATTTGGGGCTAGTTTTCCAAATAGCATTATGGTTAGTGCGAGTGTTAGGGTGAGGTTTATGCTTACTTTTCACTTTAGATCCAGGATTAAGCCTTCGGTGGAGGTTAGTGCTAAGTTTGGGGCTAGGGATATGGCTAGCATTTGGGTTACAGTAAGGGATAGGTTTAGAACTAGGGATAGGGCTAGGACGAGAGTTAAAGTTAGTCTTAGGGATAGGGATAGGGTTAGGTTCAGTGTTAGGGCTAAATTAGGACTAGGATTAGTGCTAGGATTACTGTTAGATTTAGGCCTAGGTTTAGGGCTAGGGTTAGGGATAGCGTTATGGTTAGGGTAAGGTATGATGTTACAGCTATGTTTAGTGCTAGGACAAGGGATTAAATTAGGGTTAGGGCTAGGTTTAAGATCAGGGTTAGGTTTAAGGCTAGGCCTAGAATTAAGATTAGGGTTAGGGATAGGGCTAATGTCAGGTCTATGGTTAAGGTTAGGCTAGAGTTAGTGATAGGGCTATGGCTCAGTTTTGTTTTAGAACTAGGCCTAGGGTTAGGGCTAGTTGTATGATTAGTGACAGTGTTAGGGCTAGTGGTAGGATGAAGTTTAGGCTTAGATTTATTTTTATGGTTAGATCTAGGTTTAGGGCTATGGCTAGGGTTAGGGCTAAGCTTAGGGCTAGTGTTAGGATTATGGTAATGGATAGGGTTAGAACTAGAAATAGGGCTAGGATGAGAGTTTGAGTTAGTCTTTGGGCTAGGGTTAGGGGTAGGTTTAGGGTTAGGGCTAAATTAGGGCTAGGATTAGTGCTAGGGTTAGTGTTAGGTTTAGGCCTAGTGTTAGGGTTAGTGTTAGTGTTAGGATTAGGATTAGGTATAGGGGAAGGGATAGGGTTATAGGTAGCTTTAGGGCTACAGCGAGGGTTAGAATTAGGGTTAGGGCTAAGGTTAGGGTTTGGGATAGGAATGAGGCTAGGTTTAGGGCTAGGCTGAGGGTTTGTGTTAGAGCTAGGGCTTGGATTAGAGCTAGGGCTAATGTCAGGTCTATGTTTATGGTTAGTATTAGTTTTAGTTTTAGGTTATGGCTGTGTTTAGTATAAAGTTTAGGTTTAGGATAAGAGTCAGGTTTAGAGCTAGGTGTATTATTAGGGTCAGAGTCCGGGTAGGGTTTGGTTTAGGTTAAGATTTAGGGTTAATGCTCGAAATAGCAGTGTGTTAGGCTTAGGGTAAGGGTAATGGATAGAATTAGGTTTATGGTTCTGGTTAGGTTTAGAGTAATGGATATGATTAGTGTTAGTGACAGAGTTATCGTTAGGCCTAGGATTAGCATTTGGTTTAGGGTTATCTTTATGTAATAGATAGGGTTAGAGCTAAGGTTAGGGATAGGTTTAAGGTTAGGATTAGGGTTAGGGTTAGGGTTAGGCCTAGGGTTAATGTTAGGGTTAGGTTTAGGGTAAGTGTAGGCATTTGAGCTAGGGTTAGGGTGACGGCAAGGGTTAGGGTTTGAGTCAGGGCTAGGGTTAGGTTTAGGGTTATGTTTAGAATAAGGATTAGAGTTTGAGCTAGGGTTAAGGCTAGGGCGAGGGTTAGCATTAGGGTTAGGTCTAAGGTTATGGTTAGGGTTATGTTAAGGCTAGGTTTAGGGCTAGGATAAGGGCTATGTTTTGTGTGATATTTAGGGTAACGTTAGGGCTATGGGTAATGTAAGAGCTAGGGATATGGTTATGGCTAGTATAGGGTCATGGTTATAGATAAGTCTAATGTTAGGGTAAGGTTTTGGTTTAGGATAAAGTTTAGAGCTAGGGTTTCTATTAGAATAAGGGTCATTGTTGGGTTAGGGTTAGTTTTATGGTTAGGGCTACAATTAGGACTAGCATTTGGTCTAGTGATAGGTTCAGTCTTTACATTAGGTTAAGGGTTATTGTGAGAGCTAGTGCTAAGTTTTTTTTAGGGCTAAGGCTAGATTTATGACTCTATTTAGGATTAGGTTTGGTCTAGTGCTAATATTACTGTTAGGTTTAAGTATAGGTTTACCAGTAGGAGTAGTGTTAGGGTTTGGTTTAGGGTTGGGGTCAGGTTTAGATCTAGGGTTATTGTTAGGGTCAGAATAAGGGTCAGGGTTAAGATTAGGGTTAAAGCTAGAATGAGGGCTAGTAATAGAGTTAGGATTGGGGTAGGCTAAGGATTAAATTTGGGACTAGAGTAGCATTAGGGAGAGGGTTTAGCTTAGGGTAAAGGATATGGTTAGAGGTACGGTTAGGGTTAGGGTTAGAGTCAGGGCTTGGATTAGGGTTAGGATTTGTATTAGCATTAGGGCTATGGCTAATGAAAGAACTAGTTTTCTGATTAGGTCCAGTTCTAGGGTTAGTGTTCGGGCAATGTTTAGAGCTAGGGGTACTGTTAGGGTCCAACTCAGGGTCAGGGTTATTTCTATGGTTAGGATTAGGACTCAAATTAGGGCTAGGTTTAGGGCTGTGTATAAGGTTCTTGTTTGGTTTAGGTTAAGGGTTAGGGTTAGGATTATGGCTCGGTTTTGTTTTAGGGCTAGGGTAGGGTTAGGGCTAGTTTTCCAATTAGCATTAGGTTTAGGGCTAGTGTTAGGGTGAAATTTGGGCTTAAGTTTAGTGTTTACAGCCAGGTTTAGGGCTAGGGTGATTGTTAGAGTTAGGGTTGGGGCTAGGGATAGGGCTAGTTTTTGGGTAAGGGATAGGTTTTGAACTAGGGATAGGGCTAGGCCAAGAGTTAGTCTTAGGGCTAGGGATAGGGTTAGGTTTAGAATTAGGGTTAAATTAGGGTTAGGAATAGCCCTAGAGCTAGTTTTAGGTTTTGGCCTAGAGTTAGGGCTAGGGTTAGGGTTAGAGTAAGGTATGATGTCACAGCTAGGGCTTGGGATAAAATTTTGGGCTATGGCATGGGATAAAATTAGGTTTAGGGCTTCAGTTAATTTTAAGATTAGTATTAAGGCTAGGCTTGGGGATAGTATTAGGGGTAGGGTTTGTGTTAGGTTTAGGGCTAGGATTAGGTCTAGGTCTAATGTCGGTTCTAGAGTTATGGTTAGGGATAGTTTTAGGTTTAGATTTATGGCCAGATCTATTGTAAGGGTTACGTTGAGGCTTAGGGTCAAGTTTACAGCTAGGGATATTATTAAGGTCAGAGTCAGGGTTAGAGTATGGGTTAGGTTAAGGTTTAGGGTTAGGGCTAAAATTAGCATTAGGGTTAGGGTAATGGATATTGTTAGGTTTCAGATTCAGATTAGGTTTAATATAATGGACAGGGTTAGGGTAAGCATAGGGTTAGGGTTAGGCCTAGGGATAGAATTTTGTTAAAGATATGGTTCAGGTAATGGATAGGATTAGAGCTACAGTTAGGACTAGGATTATAGTTAGGTCAGGGCTAGGGTTAGAGTTAGACCTAGGGTTAGAATTTGCTTAGGGTTATGATTAAGGTAATGGATAAAATTATATCAAGGTTTTGGGCTAGTGTATGGTTAGGAATAGGGCTATGCTTCGGTTTAGGTTTTGGGTTAGGACAAGGTTTAGGTTTAGGGTTTGGTTTAGGTTAAGGGTTAGGGCTAGGGATAGGGTTAGGGCTATGATTAAAACTAGGATTAGGGCTCAGATTAGGGCTAGGTTTTGGGTTAGGTTAGGGCTAGTGTAGGACTATGGCTAATGTAAGAACTAAGGTTATGATTAGGGCTAGTATTAGGGTTAGCATTAGGACTAGGTCTAGTGTTTACATTAGGTTTAGGTTTAGGGGGATGATTAGAGATAGGGTTAGTGTTAGGGTCAGAGTCAGAATCAGTGTTACTTTTAGGTTTAGTGATAGAACTCAAATTAGGGCGAGTGTTAAGGCTAGGTGTAAGGTTAGGATTTGTGTTAGGGTTAGGGTAAGAATTAGGGATAGGGCTAATGTCAGGTCTAGTGTTATGTTTAGGTTAGAGTTAGGGTTAGGGTATGGCTCAGTTTTGTTTTAGAGCTAGGGCTAGGGTTAGACTAGTTTTTGGATTAGCAATAGTGTTAGGGCTAGTAGTAAGGTGAGGTTTAATCTTATATTAATTGTTATGATTAGATATAGGTTTAGGGCTAGGGCTATGGTTAGGGCTAAGTTTAGAGTTAGTGTTACAGTTATGGTAACAGATAGGGTTAGAACTAGAAATAGGGCTACGGCGAGAGTTAGAGTTATTCTTAGGGCTAGAGTTAGGGGTGGGTTTAAGGTTAGGACTAAATTAGGGCTAGGATTAGCACTAGGGTTAGTGTTAGAATTAGGGCTAGTGTTACTGTTAGTGTTATTGTTAGGGATAGGGCTAGGTTTAGAGAAAGGGATGGGGTTATAGCTAGGTTTAGGGATAGGGTGATAGTTAAAGTAGGGTTGGGGCTAGATAAGGGTTCGGGTTATGATTAAGCCTAGATTTAGGGCTAGATTTGAGGGTTTGTGTTAGGGCTAGGGCTAGGATTAGGGCTAGGGCTAATATCAGGTCTAGGGTTATGGTTAGGGATAGTTTTAGGGTTAGGTTATGGCTAGGTCTAGTGTAAGGATTACGTTTAGGGTAAGGGTCAGGTTTAGAGCTAGGTGTATTTTTAGGGTCAGGGTCCAGGTAGGGTTTGGTTTTGTTTAAGGTTTAGGGTTAAGGGTTGAATTAGCATTAGGGTTAGGGTTAGAGTTAGGGTAATGGGTAGGTTTAGGTTTTGGATTCAGGTTAAGTTTACAGTAATGGATAGGGTTAGTGTTAGCGATAGGGTTATCATTAGGCCTAGGGTTAGCTTTTGAGTTAGGCTTATCTTTAGGGTAATGGATAAGGTTAGAGCTAAGGTTAGTGTAGGGTTAAGTGTTAGGATTAGGGTTAGGTTTAGGCCTAGGGTTAGTTACAGTGTTAGGTTTAGGGTAAGTGTTGGGGTATGAGCTATGGTTAGGGCTAGGGCGATGATTAGGTTTAGATTCAGGGCTAGGGTTACAGTTAGGGTTATGATTAGGGCTAGGATAAGGCTAGGTTTGTGTGATGTTTATGGCTAGCATTAGGGCTATAAGTTAGGGTTAGGGTTAGGGTTAGAGTTAGGGCCAGAATTAGGACTAGTGTTGGGTCTAGGGATAGGGTTAGTCTTTGGGTTAAGTTAAGGGTTATTTTTAGACCTAGTGCAAGGTTTTTGTTTAGGGCTAGGGCTAGATTTATGACTCTATTTAGGATTAGGTTTGGTCTAGTGCTAGTGTTACTGTTAGGTTTAGGTACAGGTTTACTGGTAGGGGTATGGGTAGGGTCCAGTTTAGGGTTAGTGTGAGGTTTAGTTCTAGGGTTAGTGTTAGAGTCAGAATAAGGGTCAGGGTTTGGGTTAGAGTTACAGCTAGAATGAGGGCTAGGGTTAGGACTACTAATAGTGTTGGGGATTGGTGTAGGCTAAGGATTAGGGTTAGGACTAGGTAACATTAGGGTGAGGGTTTGGCTTAGGGAAAGGGATAGGTTTAGAGGTAGGATTACGGTTAGGGATAGATTTAGGGTTAGGGAATGGTTAGGGTTAGTCTTAGGGTTAAACCTAGGGTTAGAGCTTGGATTAGTGCTAGGATTTGTGTTAGCTTTAGGGCTACAGTTAATGAAAGAACTTGGTTTCTGATTAGGGCTAGTTCTAGGGTTAGCATTAGGGAAATGTATAGAACTAGGGTTAGTGTTAGGATCCGAGTCAGGGTCAGGGTTACTTCTAGGGTTAGGTTTAGCACTAAAATTATGGCAATATTTAGGATTAGGTTTAGGGTTAGTGTTTGGTTTAGGTTAAGGGTTAAGGTTATGGTTATATCTCAGTTTTGTTTTAGGGCTAGGATATGGTTAGGGCTAGTTTCAGGGCTAGTGTTAGGTGAGCTTTAGGCTTAAGGGTTAGGGTTAGATCCACGTTTAGGGCTAGGGTGAAGGTTAAGGCTAAGGTTGGGGCAAGGGATAGGGCTAGAGTTTTGGTTATGGTAAGGGATAGGTTTAGAACTAGGGATAGGGCTAGGTTGAGAGTTAGAGTTAGTCTTAGGGCTAGGGATATGTTTAGGTTTATGGTTAGGACTAAATTAGGGCTAGGATTAGTGCTAGGGTTAGTGTTAGGTTTAGGCCTAGGGTTTGGGTAAGGTATGATATTACAACTACATTTGGGGCTAGGTCAAGGGATAAAATTAGGGATAGGACTAGGGTTAAAGTTATGGGTAGGATGAAGGCTAGGCTTAGTGCTAGGATTAGGACTAGGGTTTGTGTTAGGGTTAGGACTAGGATTAGGGCTAGGGCTAACGTCAGATCTAGGGTTATCTTTAGGGATAGTTTTAGGGTTAGGTTTATAGCCAGATCTATTGTAAGGGTTAGGTTGAGTGTTAGGGTCAGCTTTACAGCTAGGGTATTATTAGGGTCAGAATCAGGGTTAATGTATGTGTTAGGTTAAGGTTTAAGGTTAGGGCTCAAATTAGCATTAGGGTTAGTGTTAGGGTTAGAGTAATGGATATGGTTAGATTTAGGGTTCAGTTTAAATTTAGGGTAATGTACAGCCTTAGGGTTAGATATAGTGTTAAGGTTAGGCCTAAGGATAGGATTCAGTTAGGGTTATGGTTAGTGTAATGGATAGGATTAGAGGTACAGTTAGGGCTAGAGTTATGGTTAGGTTAGGGCTATGGTTACTGTTAGGTCTAGGGTTAAAATTTGGTTAGGGTTACTGTTAGGGTAATAAATAAGATTAGAGCTAGGCTTAAGGCTAGGGTTATGGTTAGGATTAGGGCCATGGTTCAGGTTAGGTCAAGGTTTAGTTTTTGGGTTAGATTTAGGTTAAGTGTTAGGGCTAAGGTTAGGGTTAGGTATAGGGTTAAAGCTAGGGTTAGATCTCAGATTAGGGCTAGGTTTTGGGTTAAGTTAGGGATAAGGTAGGACTACAGCTATTGTAAGAACTAGAGTTAAGATTAGGGCTAGTTTTAGAGTTAGCATTAGGTCTAAGTCTAGTGTTTAGATTAGGTTTAGGTTTAGGGAGATGATTAGAGATAGGGTTACTGTTAGGGTCAGAGTCAGGATCAGTGTTACTAATCAGGGTTAGGGATACTACTCGAATTAGGGCTAGGATTAAGGTTAGGTGTACAGTTAGGGTTTGTGTTAGGGTTAGGGTAAGAATTAGGGATAGAGCTAATGTCAGGTCTAGCTTTACCATTAGGTTAGGGTTATGGTTAGGGCTGTGGGTCAGTTTTGTTTTAGAGCTAGGGCTAGGTTTAGGGCTAGTTTTAGGATTAGCGATAGTGATAGGCCTAGTGGTAGGGTGAGGTTTAGGCTTAGATTTATTGTTATGGTTAGATCTAGGTTTAGGGCTAGGGCCTATATTAGGGTTAAGGTTAGGGCTAGTACTAGGGTTATGGTAACGGATAGTGTTAGAACTAGAAATAGGACTGGGGTGCGATTAGAGTTATTCTTTGGGCTAGGGTTAGGGGTAGATTTAGGGTTAGGGCTAAATGAGGGCTAGGATTAGGGGTAGGGTAGTGTTAGGTTTAGGCCTAGGGTTAGGTCTATGGTTATGGTTAGTGTTAGTGTTAGGGTCAGGGTTACATTTAGGGGAAGGGATGGGGTTGTAGCTAGGTTTAGAGCTAGGGTTCAGGTTAGAATTTGATTTAGGGCTAGGGTTAGGGTTTGGGTTAGGATTAAGGCTAGGTTTAGTGCCAGGATGAGTATATGTGTTAGGGCTAGGGCTAGGATTAGGGCTATGGCTAATGTCAGGTCTAGGTTCATAGTAAGTGGTAGTTTTATGGTTAGGTTATGGATAGGTCTAGTGTAAGTGTTAGGTTTAGGGTAAGGGTCAGGTTTAGAGCTAGGTATTTTATTAGGGTCAGAGTCCGGGTATGGTTTGGTTTAGGTTAAGGTTTAGGGTTAAGCCTTGTATTAGTGTTAGGGTTCAGTTTAGGATTAGGGGAAGGGATAGTGTTAGGTTTAGGATTCAGTTTAGGTTTAGAGTAAAGGATATGGTTATTGTTAGCGATAGGGTTAGCGTTAGGCCTAGGGTTAGCATTGGGTTTAGGCTTATCTTTAGGGTAATGGATAGGTTAGAGCTAAGGTTAGGGCTAGAGGTAAGGTTAAGTTTATGGCTAGGGTTAGGGTTAGGCCTAGGGTTAGTGTCAGGGTTAGGTTTAGGGTAAGTATTGGGGTTTGAGCTAGGGTTAGGTCTAGGGCGAGGGTTAGGGTTAGAGTCAGGGCTAGGGTTAGGGTTAGAGTTAGTGTTATGTTTAGGGAAAGAGTTAGAATTTGAGCTAGGTTTAGGACTAGGGCGAGGGTTAGGGTTAGGTTTAGGTCTATGGTTTCAGTTAGGGTTACAATTAGGGCTAGGTTTAGGGCTAGGATTAGGGCTAGGTTTGTGTGATGTTTATGGCTAGCATTAGGGCTATGGGTAATGTAAGAGCTTGGGTTATGGTTATGGCTAATTTTAGAGTTAGGGTTATGGATCAGTCTAGTGTTAGGGTTAGGTTTTGGGTTAGGTTAAGGTTTAGAGCTAGGGTTTGTGTTAGGGTAAGTGTAAGTGTTTGGGTTAGGGTTAGGGCCAGAATTAGGAATAGTGTTGGGTCTAGGGAAAGGGTTAGTCTTTGTGTTAGGTTAAGGGTTATTGTTAGGGCTAGTTCAAGATTTTTGTTGAAAGCTAGGGCTAGATTTATGACTCTATTTAGGATTAGGTTTGGTCTAATGCTAGTGTTACTGTTAGGTTTAGGTATAGGTTTACTGGTAGGGGTAGAGTTAGGGTCCAGTTTAGGGTTAGTGTCAGGTTTAGATCTAGGGTTACTGTTAGGGTCAGAATAAGGGTCAGGGTTTGGGTTAGGGCTAGAGCTAGAATGAGGCCTAGGGTTAGGACTAGTAATAGAGTTAGGGTTTGGGATAGGCTAAGGATTAATGTTAGGACTAGGGGTAGCATTAGGGTGAGGGTTTGGCTTAGAGTAAGGTATAGGATTAGAGGTAGGGTTAAGATTAGGAATAGGGTTAATGCTAGGGTTAGGCTTAGGGTTAGTTAAACCTAGGGTTAGGGCTCGAATTAGCACTAGGATATGTGTTAGCATTAGGGATAATGCTAATGAAAGAACGTGGTTTCTGATTACAATTAGTTCTTGGTTTAGCATTAAGACAATGTTTAGAGCTAGAGTTAGTGTTAAGGTCTGAGTCAGAGTCAGGGTCATTTCTAGGGTTAGGGTTAGGACTCAAATTAGGGCTAGGTTTAGGGCTGGGTGTAGGGTTAGGGTTTGGTTTACGTTAAAAGTTAGGGTTAGGGTTAAAGCTCAGTTTTGTTTTAGGGCTAGGGTAGGGTTAGGACAAGTTTTCATATTAGCACTGGTGTTAGGGCTAGTGTTAGGGTGAGCTTTAGGCTTAAGGTTATGGTTTGATCCAGATTTAAGGGTAGGGCAAAGGTTAGGGCTAAGGTTGGGCTAGGGATAGGGCTAGGTTCGGGGTTATGGTAAGAAATATGTTTAGAACTAGGGTTAGTGCTAGGGCGAGAGTTGGAGTTAATCTTAGGGATAGGGATAGGGTTAGGTTTAGTGTTAGGGCTAAATTAGGGCCAGGATTAGTGCTAGGGTTAGTGTTAGGTTTAGGCCTAAGTTTAGGGCTAGGGTTAGGGTTAACATTAGGGTTAGGGTAAAGTATGATGTTACAGCTATGTTTAGTGCTAGGACAAGGGATAAAATTAGGGTTAGGGCTAGGGTTAAGATCAGGGTTAGGATTAAGGCTAGGCTTTGAACTAGCTTTAGGGCTAGGGAAAGGGCTAATGTCAGGTATAGGGTTAGTGATAGGGCTATGGCTCAGTTTTGTTTTAGAAGTAGGCCTAGGTTTAGGGCTAGTTTTATGATTAGTGATAGTGTTAGGGCTAGTGGTGGGTGAAGTTTAGGCTTAGATTTATTGTTATGGTTTGATCTATGTTTAGGGCTATGGCTAGGGTTAGGGCTAAGCTTAGGGCTAGTGTTAGGATTATGGTAATGGATAGGGTTAGAACTAGAAATAGAGCTAGGGTTAGAGTTCGAGTTAGTCTTTGGGCTAAGATTAGGGGTAGGTTTAGGGTTAGGTCTCAATTAGGGCTAGGATTAGGGCTAGGGTTAGTGTTAGGTTTAGGCCTAGTGTTAGGGTTAGTGTTAGTGTTAGGATTAGGATTGGGTTTAGGGGAAGGGATAGGGTTATAACTAGGTTTAGGGTTAGGGTGAGGGTTAGAATTAGGGTTAGGACTAAAGTTAGGGTTTGGGTTAGGATTAAGGCTAGGTTTAGGGCTAGGCTGAGGGTTTGTGTTAGGGCTAAAACTAGGATTAGGGCTAGGACTAATGTCTGGTCTAGGTTTATGGTTAGTATTAGTTTTAGTGTTAGGTTATGGCTATGTCTAGTGTAAGGTTTAGGTGTAGGGTAAGGGTCAAGTTAGAGCTAGGTGTATTATTAGGTTCAGGGTCGGGTAGGGTTTAATTTAGGTTAAGATTTAGGGTTAATGCTTGAATTAGCGGTGGGTTAAGGTTAAGGTTAGGATTAGGGTAATGGATAGAATTAGGTTTATGGTTCTGGTTAGGTTTAGAGTAATGGATAGGGTTAGTATTAGTGATAGGGTTATCGTTAGGCCTAGGGTTAGCATTTGGGTTAGGCTTATCTTCAGAGTAATGGATTGGGTTAGAGCTAAGGTTAGGGCTAGGGTTAAGGTTAGGATTAGTGTTAGGCCTATGGTTAATGTTAGGGCTAATTTTAGGGTAAGTGTAGGTATTTGAGCTAGGTTTAGTGTGAGGGCAAGTGTTAGGGTTTGAGTCAGGGCTAGGGTTAGGTTTAGGGTTAGGGTTATGTTTAGAATAAGGATTAGAGTTTGAGCTAGGGTTAGGGCTAGGGCGAGGGTTAGCATTAGGGTTAGGTCTAAGGTTATGGTTAGGGTTATGATTAGGTCTAGGTTTAGGGCTAGGATAAGGGCTATGTTTTGTGTCATGTTTAGGGTAATGTTAGGGCTATGGGTAATGTAAGAGCTAGGGATATGGTTATGGCTAGTATTAGGGTCAGGGTTATGGATAAGTCTAGTGTTAGGGTTAGGTTTTGGTTTAGGATAAGGTTTAGAGCTAGGATTTCTATTAGAATAAGGGTCATTGTTGGGTTAGTGTTAGTTTTATGGTTAGGGCCACAATTAGGACTAGCGTTTGGTCTAGTGATAGGTTCAGTCTTTACATTAGGTTAAGGGTTATTGTTAGGGCTAGTTCTGGGGGGTTTTTTAGGGCTAAGGCTAGATTTATGACTCTATTAAGATTAGGTTTGGTCTAGTGCTAGTGTTACTGTTAGGTTTAGGTATAGGTTTACTGTTAGGGGTAGTGGTAGGGTTCGGTTTAGGATTAGGGTTGGGTTTAGATCTAGGGTTAGTGTTAGGGTCAGAATAAAGGTCAGGGTTATGGTTAGGGTTAGAGATAGAGTGAGGGCTAGTGTTAGGACTAGTAATAGGGTTAGGGTTTGGGGTACACTAAGAATTATTGTTAGGACTAGGGTAGCATTAGGGTGAGGGTTTGGCTTAGGGTAAGGGATAGGTTTAGAGGTAGGGTTAGGGTTAGTGTTAGGGTTAGGTTTAGAGTTAAACCTGGGGTTAGGGCTAGAAATAGGGCTAGGATTTTTGTTAGCATTAGGGCTACAGCTAATGCAAGAATAGGATTTCGATTAGGGCTAGTTCTAGGGTTAGAATTAGGTCAATGTTTAGAGCTAGGGTTACTGTTGTGGTCAGGGTCAGGGTTATCTAGGGTTAGATTTAGGACTCAAATTAGGGCTATGTTTAGGACTAGGTGTAGGGTTAGGATTTGGTTTAGGTTAACGGTTAGGGTTAGGGTTATGGCTCTTTTTTTAGAGCTAGGGTAGTGTTAGGGCTAGTTTTCCAATTAGCATTAGGGTTAGGGCTTGTGTAATAGTGAGCTTTAGCCTTAAGGTTTGGGTTAAATACAGGTTTAGGGCTAGGGTGAAGTTTAGGCTAGGATTGGGGCTAGAGATAGGGATAGGGTTTGGGTTATGGTAAGGGATAAGATTAGAACTACGGATAGGGCTAGGGCAAGAGTTAGAGTTAGTCTTAGTGCTAGGGATAGTGTTATGTTTAGGGTTAAGATTATGTGAGAGTTAGGGTGAGTTTTAGGGTAAGGTTAGGGTTAGGGACAGGTTTAGGGTTAGAATAGGGTTGTGTTAGGGTTAGGGTTAGGGTTAAGGTTAGTGTTAGGGCTAGGGTTATTGCTAAGGTTTGTGTTAGGATTAGTGTTAGGGTTAGGGTTATGGTTAGGGTTAGGGTTACTGTTAGATTTAGGTTTAAGTATAGGGTTGTGGTTTGGTTTAGTGTTAGGGTTACTTTTAGGGTTAGGGTTAGGGTTAAGGTTAGGGTCAGGGTTTGTGTTAGGATTAGAATTAGGGTTAAGATTACAGTTAGGTTTAGGTTTAGAGTTAGAGTTAGCATTAGGTTTAAGGTTAGGATTAGGATTAGTGATAGGTGTTGAGAGCCACAGCCGAAGGGGCCCCAGCAAACTTCCAGCTGCCAGCAAACTTCCAGCTGCCAGCTGATGATTGGCTCACAGCGGCCCCAGCAACTTCTAGCTGATTGGCTCCTCTGTGGTGATGCTCATTGGGCTGTTTCCCTGCCCTTTCAGACCACGGAGCTGCTCATTGGGGAACTTTTTTGGCTCCGCCCACATGACCCAGCCAATCGGCCAAAAGAGCAGGAGGATTGTGGGAGGTGGAGAGGCTGGTGGTTGTGGGAGATGCTTGTGGGAAGCCAGTGGTGGCAGTTGGGCTCTGAGGGTTTTCCCTGAGGAGCTGTTTTGTTTGGCGTGTGTGGTTCTAAAAATAAAGTTAGTTTATTTTGACAAGTGGCTCCTGAATTGTGCCCAGCCAGACTGCGGCATTTGGTGGCTCGCACGGGGAACGACTGAGGGTAAGTGATAAGGTAAACTGCTCGCCCCTGAGGGCAGGGCGAGAGGATGGGTAGCCATTTTAAGATTCTTCTTTTGTTTTGCTTCACTTTTGTTTTAAGTTGCTTGTCCCTGGAGATGAGTGAGACGGAAGAAAAACCGCTCACATCTGAGGAAAAACTATTTGCATCTGAGGAAGAGATAGGGAGAAAGGACGGATGGACATGTCAGGAGGATAGAAAGGCTATAATGATTTTTTGTTGTTCCATTTTTATTTTATTCTGTCTCGGTTTTGTTTGGTGTTATCTTGTTGGGTTGTATTATAGTAGAAATAAGGGATCAGAAATTAGTAAAAAATAAACCGAAAGAGTGTTAAGTAAATTGTTAGAGGAAGGAGGCATTCCAGTAAAATCAAGAGCAGTCAGGGCATACGTTGATACAATACAAAAAATGTAGCCAATGGCTTTTTAAGGAGGAGTTGTTGAATACATCACAATGGAACCATCATGGTGAAGATTTAAAAAGAATAGAAAAGAAAAGCCCAGGGACTCTGCCAGTTGGCACATTGCCATTGTGGACGTTCATATCTTGTTTGCTTAGTCCAAAGGCCTCTCAAGCTAGTCAGGCAGAGAAAGAAAGTGACA
>NW_026005762.1:80382-88591 GCF_001458135.2 Marmota marmota marmota | reverse complement strand
GTAGTCAGTGACGGGTAAGATCCAATTGCAATGGTACCAACCTAAGACAGGAGGCTGATGCCTTGAGGTCAGCTCATCCAATAACGGGTAAGGACCATATGTACTATTGGACAACCTAAGGCAGGCACGGTCCCTAAGCCACATGCTTGTTGTTTAAACAGAGAGGGGGAGATGTGGAGAGCCACAGCCGAAGGGGCCCCAGCAAACTTCCAGCTGCCAGCAAACTTCCAGCTGCCAGCTGATGATTGGCTCACAGCGGCCCCAGCACCTTCTAGCTGATTGGCTCCTCTGTGGTGATGCTCATTGGGCTGTTTCCCTGCCCTTTCAGACCACGGAGCTGCTCACTGGGGACTTTTATGGCTCCGCCCACATGACCCAGCCAATCGGCCTCAAGAGCAGGAGGATTGTGGGAGGTGGAGAGGCTGGTGGTTGTGGGAGAGGCTTGTGGGAAGCCGGTGATGGCAGTTGGGCGCTGAGGGTTTTTCCTGAGGAGCTGTTTGTTTGGCGTGTGTGGTTCTAAAACTAAAGTTAGTTTATTTTGACAAGTGGCTCTTGAATTGTGCCCAGCCAGACTGTGGCAGATAGGTTTAGGTTTAGGATTAGTGTTAGGTTTAGGGTAAGGTTTAGTGTTGGGGTTAGTGTTAGGGATGGTTTAGGGTTTGGGTTAGGGATAGGGTTAAGTTTAGGATTACTGTTAGGTTTAGTGTGAGGATTAGTGTAAGGGTCAAAGTTAGGTTTAGGATTAGTATTAGGGATAGGGTTAGGGATAGGGTTAGTGTTAGGGATAGGGTTAGGGATAGGGTTAGTGTTAGGGCTAGAATTCGTTTAAGTGTTAGATTTTGTTTTATGGTTAGGGTTAGGTTTAGTGTTAGTGTTAGGGTTAGGGTTAGGGTAAGTGTTAGGTTTAAGGTTAGGTTTAGGGTAAGTGTTAGTGTTAGGATTAGAGTTAGGGATAGTGTTAGGGTTAGGGTTTGTGTTATGGTTAAAGTTTGGGTTAGGGTTAGAGTTAGTGTTAGAGTTAGGGTTTGGTTTTGCGTTAGTGTTTGGGTTAGGGTTATTGTTATGCTTGGGGTTATTGTTAGGCTTAGGGTTATGGTTAGTGTTAGGCTTAGGGTTAGGATTAGGTGAGTGTTAGAGTTAGAGTTAGTGTTAAAGTTAGGGTTAGTGTTAGAGTTAGGGTTAGGGTTACAAACAGGGTTAGTTTTAGGTTTAGGTTAGGGTTTGGGTCAGGGTTAGGGTTACGGTTAGGTTATGGTTAGAATTAAAGTTAAGGTTAGTGTTAGGGTAAGGGTTAGGTTTACCATTAGTGTTTGGTTTAGGGTTAAGTGTTAGGGTAAGGGTTAGAGTTTGTATTAGGGTTAGGGTTAGGGTTAGTGTGAGGTTTAGGGTTAGGGTTAGATTTAGGGTTAGGATTAGGTTTATGGTTAGTGTTAGTGAAAGGCTTAGGTTTAGGGTTAGGTTTAGGGTTAGTGTTAGGGTTAGGGTTAAGTTTAGGGTTAGTGTTAGGTTTAGGTTTATGCTTAGGTTTAGGTTTACGATTAGGTTCTGGGTTAGGGTTAGTGTTTGAGTTAAGTTTAGGGTTAGGGTTAGTGTTAGGCTTAGGGATAGTTTTAGAGTTAGTATTATGGTTAGGTTTATTCTTAGGTTTAGTGTTACTGTTAGGGTTAGGGTTAGGGTTAGGGTATGGTTAGTGTTAGGGTTATGGTTAGGGTTTGGGTTAGTGTTAGGGATAGGTTTAGGGTTATGGTTAGTGTTAGGTTAGGATTAGGGTTAGGGTTAGGGTTTGTGTTACGGTTACAGTTAGGATTAGTGTTGGGGTTAGGGTTGCGGTAAGGGTTAAGGTTATGATTAGTGTTAATGTTAGGGTTAGGTATAGATTCACTGTTACGGTTAGTTTAGGGTTAGAATTAGGTTAAGGTTTAGGGTTAGGGTTAGGGTTACAGTTAGAATTAGTGTTAGTGGGAGTCATGGTTAGGGTTACTGTTAGGGTTAGGGTTAGGGTTAGTGTTAGGGTTAGGGTTAGGGTTAGTGTTAAGATTAGGGTTAGTGTTAGGATTAGTGTTAGGTTTAGTTTTAGGTTTATTTTTGGGTTTAGGGTTAGTTTTAGGGCTAAGGTTACTGTTGAGGTTTGTGTTAGTATTAGATTTAGGGTTAGGTTTAGTGTTAGTGTTAGGGATAGAATTAGTGTTAGTGTTATTTTAGGGTTAGGGTTAGGGTTAGGGTTAGTGTTAGGGTTACCATTAGGGTTAGGTTTAGTGTTAATGTTAGGGATAGGGTTAGTATTATGGTTAGTTTAGGGTTAGGGTTAGGGTTAGGGATACGGGTAGTGTTAGAGTTAGGTTTACGGTTAGGGTGAGGGTGAGGGTTAGTGTTAGTGTTAGTGTTAGGGTTAAGGTTAGCATTAGGGTTAGTATTATGTTTAGGGTACAGGTTTGAGTTAGTGTTAAGGTTAGGGTTAGGTTTATAAAGTGTTAGGTTTAGGGTTAGGATTATGGTTAAAGATATTGTTAGAGTTTCTTTTAGTGTTAATGTTAGTGTTAGGGTTAGGGTTTTGGTTAGGGTTAGGGTTAGTGTCAGGGTTAGGGTTATGGTTAGGGTTAATGTTTTTGTTAGGGTTAGTGTTAGTGTTAGCATTAGGCTTATTTAGGGTTAGGATTAGTTAGCATTAGGGTTAGTGTTATGGTTAGGGTTAGGGTGTGTGTTAGGGTTAGGTTTAGGGTTAGGGTTATGATTATGTTTAGAATTACCGTTAGCATTAGGGTTAGTATTAGGTTTAGTGTTAGTGTTAAGGTTAGGGTGGAGGTTAGTGTCAGGGTTAGAGTTTAGGGTTAGCATTAGGATTCGGTTTAGCTTAGTGTTAGGGTTAGTTTCAGTGTTAGGGTTAGTGTTAATGTTAGGGTTAGGGTGAGGTTTAGGGATAGGGTTAGGGTTACTGTTTGGGTTAGGGTTAGATTTAGGGTTAGGTTAGTATTAGTGTTAGAATTAGTGTTAGGGTTTGTGTTAGGGTTAGTTTTTGGGTTAGGGTTACTGCTACATTTAAGATTAGGGTTAGGCTTAGGGTTAGTGTTAAGGTTAGGATTAGGGTTATGGTTAGTTTTGGGGTTAGGGTTAAATTTTGTGTAATGGTTAGGGTTAAGATTAGTGTTAGGTTAGGTTTCATTTAGGATTAGGGTTAGGGTTAGTGTTAGTGTTAGTGTTAGGGTTAGGTTTAGTGTTAGGGTTTGCAGTAGGGTTAGTGTTAGGGTTAGTGTTAGGGTTAGGGTTAGTGCTGGGTTAGGGTTAGGGTTAGTGTTACAGTTTGGGTTATGGTTAGGTAAATGTTAGGGTTAGGTTTAGGTTATTGTTAGTGTTATGGTTTGGGTTAAGGTTTGTGTTTGGGTTAGGGTTAGGGTTAGGGTTTGTATTATGATTAGGGTTAGGGTTTTTTCTTAGGATTATTGTTAGAGTTAAGGTTAGAATTAGGGTTAGGTTCGGCTTAGTGTTACAGTTAAGCTTATTTTAGTGTTAGTGTTACTGTTAGGCTTAGAATCAGTGTTAGGTTTAAGGTTAGGGTTAGGGTTAGAGTTAGTGTTAGGGTTAGAGTTAGTGTTAGGGTTAGTGTTATGGTAAGGTTTTGTGTTATGGTTACGGTTAGGGTTACCGTTAGAATTAGCGTTAGGTTTAGATTTAGTGTTAAGGTTAGGTTAGGGTTAGGGTTATGGTTTGTGTTAGTGTTAGGGTTAGGGTTAGGGTTGGTGTTAGGGTTAGGTAAGGGTTAGTATTAGGTTTTGGGGGTTAGTGTTATGGTTTGGGTTAAGGTTTGTGTTTGGGTTGGGGCTAGGGTTAGCGTTAAGGTTATTGGTAGTGTTAGTGTTAGGGTTTATGTTATGGGTGGTGTTAAGTTTATTGTTTGGGTTTGGGTTAGGGTAAGGTTTATGTTTAGAGTTAGGGTTAGTGTTAGATTTAGGGTTAGTGTTAGGGTTAGGGTTAAGGTTATGGTTAGTGCTGGGTTAGTGTTAGGGTTAGGGTTAGTGTTAGGGTTAGGTTTAGTGTTAGTGTTAGAGTTAGTGTTAGGGTTAGGGTTAATTAGTGTTAGGTTTAGGGTTAAGATTAGGGTTCGTGTTAGGGTTAAAGCTAGGGTTAGGGTTAGGGTTAGATTTAGGGTTAAGGTCATTGTTAGGTTTTCTGTTATGATTAGGGTTATGGTGAGGATTAGAATTACAATTGGGTTATGGCTAGGGATAGGATTAGGTTTAGTGTTAGTGTTAGGGTTAGGGTTAATATTAGGGTTAGTGTTAAGGTTAGTGTTAGGGATAGGGTTTGGTTAGGCTTAAGGTTAAATTTAAGGTTCTTGTTATACTTAGGGTTAGGTTTACTGTTAGGTTTAGGTTTAGTGTTAGGGTTAATATTAGGGTAAGAGTTACGGTTAGTGATAAAATTAGTGTTAGGGTTAGGGTTACTTTTAGGGTTAGGGTTAGGGTTAGGTTTAGGGTTAGTGTTAGGATTAGGGTTAGGGTTACGTTCAGGGTTAGTGTTAGGGTTAGGTTTAGGTTTTGTGTTAGGTTGAGGGTTAGGGTTAGGATTAGGGTTAGGGTAGTGTTAAGGTTAGAGATAGGATTAGGGTTAGTGTTAGGTTTAGAGTTAGGTTTAGGGATATGGTTAGGGTTAGTTTTATGTTTAGGGTTAGTGTTTGTGTTAGGATTAGGGTTAGGTTTAGGCTTAGGGTTAGATTGACAGTTAGGATTAGCATTAGGTTTAAATTTAGTGTTAGGTTTAGTGTTAAGGTTAACGTTAGGGTTAGGGTTAATGTAAGGTTTAGAGTTTTGCATCATGCTAGTTTTAGAATTAGGGTTAGGATTGGGATGAGGGTTAGTGTAGGGGTTAGGGTTAGGATTAGAGTTAGGTAAGGGTTAGGATAGGGTTAGGTTAGAGTTAAGGTTATGGTGTTTGTTAGGGTTTGTGTTTTTGTTACGGTTTGTGTTAGGGTTAGACTTAGGGTTAAGGTTAGTGTTAAAGTTAGGGTTAGGGTAAGTTTTATGATTTGTGTTAGGGTTAGTGTTTGGGTTAGTTTTAGAGTTAGGGTTAGGTTTAGTGTTAGGGTTAATGTTAGGTTTAGAGTTAGGGTTAAGTTTAGGATTAGTGTTAGGGTTAGGGTTAGGTTTAGTGTTAGGATGTGGTATAAGATTATTTTTAGGGTTAGGATTAGTGTTAGGGTTACAGTTAGTGTTAGGGTTAGGTTTAGAGTTAGTGTTAGGCTTAGGGTTAGGTTTAGTGTTTTTGTTAGGGTTAGGGTTATGGTTATGGTTATTATTAGGGTTTGTGTTAGGGTTAAGGTTATGGTTGAAATTAGTGTTAGTATTAGGTTTAGGGTTAGGTTTAGTGTTAGTGTTAGGGATAGAATTACTGTTAGTGTTAGTTTTAAGGTTAGGGTTAGAGATAGTGTTAGGGTTAGGTTTAGGGTTAGGATGTGGCATAAGATTAGTTTTATGGTTAGGATTAATATTAGGGTTACAGTTAGTGTTAGGGTTAGGTTTAGAGTTAGTATTAGTTTTCGGGTTAGGGTTAGTGTTTGTGTTAGGGTTAGGGTTAGGGTTCTGGTTATGGTTATGATTAGGGTTTGTGTTAGGGTTAATGTTATGGTTGAGGTTAGTGTTAGTATTAGGTTTAGGGTTAGCTTTAGTGTTAGTGTTAGGGATAGAGTTACTCTTAGTGTTAGTTTTAAGGTTAGGGTTAGGGTTAGAGTTAGGGTTAGATGTAGAGTTAGGTTTAGTGTTAGTGGCAGGAATAAGGTTAGTGTAATGGTTAGTTTATGGGTTAAGTTTAGAGTTAGGGTTAGTGTTAGGGTTAGGGTTAGCGTTTGGGTAGGTTTTACAGTTAGGGTTATGGTTTGGTTATTGTTAGGGTTAGGGTTAGGTTTATAGTAAGTGTTAGGGTTAGGGTTAGTGTTAAAGATAGTTTTAGCATTACTTTTAGTATTAGTGTTAGGGTTAGGGTTTCAGTTAGGTTTAGGGTTAATGTTAGGGTTAGGGTTAGTGTTAGCTTTAGAGTTAGTGTTATGGTTAGAGTTAGAGTTTGTTTTAGGGTTAGAATTTGGATTAGGGTTAGGATTAGTGTTATGGTTAGGACTAGCGTAACCATTAGGGTTAGTATTAGTTTTAGTGTTAGTGTTGAGGTTAGTGTTGAGGTTAATGTTAGGGTTAGGGTTAGGGTTAGCATTAGGATAAGGTTTACCTTAGTGTTAGGGTTAGCATTAGAGTTAGGTTAGGTTTAGTGTTAGCGTTAGGGTGAGGTTTAAGGTTAAGGTTAAGGTTAGGGTTAGTGTTTGCGTTTGGGTTAGGTTTAGGGTTAGGTTAGTATTAGTGTTACGGTAAGTGTTAGGGTTTCTGTTAGGGTTAGGGTTTGGGTTAGGGTTAGGGTTACAATTAGGATTAGGGTTAGGGTTAGTGTTAAGGTTAGAGTTAGGGTTACGGTTAGTGTTAGGGTTAGGGTTAAAATTTGTGTAATGGTTAAGGTTAGTATTAGTGTTAGGTTAGGGTTATGTTTAGGATTAGAGTGAGGGTTAGGGTTAGTGTTAGTGTTAGGGTTAGTATTTCATTAGGGTTAGTGTTAGGGTTAGGTTTAGGGTTAGGATTAGGGTTAGTGTTAGGGTTAGGTTTAGGGTTAGTGTTAGGGTTAGTGTTAGGTTTAGGTTTAGTGTTAGGGTTAGGGTTAGGGTTAGTGTTAGGGTTAGTGTTAGGTTTAGTGTTTGGGTTAGAGTTACGGATAGTGTTAGGTTTAGTGTTATGGTTATTCTTAGGTTTAGGGTTAGTGTTAGGTTTAGGGTTTAGGTTAGTGTAATTGATATGGTTAGGGTAAGGGTTAGGGTTAGTGTTAGGGTTAGGGTTTTTTTTAGGATTAGGTTTTAAGTTAGTGTTAGGTTTAAGTTTTGGTTTAGGGTTAGCGTTAAGGTTAGTGCTATGGTTAGGTTTAGGATTAAGGTTTGGGTTAGGTTTAGAGTTAGGTTTATGGTTAGTGTTAGGGTTAGGGTTACTTTTAGAGTTAGGGTTAGGGTTAGGGTGAGGTTGAGTGTTAGTGTTAGGGTTAGAATTAGTTTTAGTGTTAGGGTTAGTGTTAGGGTTAGAGTTAATTTTAAGTTTAGGGTTAGAATTAGCATTAGGGTTAGTGTTTGTGTTAGGGTTAGCATTAGCCTTAGGTTTAGCATTAGGGATAGAGTAAGTGTTAGGTTAGGGTTACTGTTAGTTTTTGGATTAGGTTTAGGTTTAGGGTAGTGTGATGGTTAGGGATAGGTTTATGGTAGGTGTTAGGTTTATAGTTAGGTTTAGGGTTACGGTTATGGTTAGGATTAGAGTAGAGTTAGTGTTAGGTTTAAGTTTAGGTTTAGGGTTAGTGTTAGGGTTAGGGTATGTTTTAGGGTTAGTGTTACTTTACGCTTAGGGTTAGGTTTATGCTATGATTAGGGTTGTGGTTAGGGGTAGGGTTTTTGTTACAATTAGAGTTAGGGTTAGAGTTAGGGTTGAAGCTAGGTTTAGGGTTAGGGTTAGTGTTAGTGTTAGGATTAGAGTTAGGGTTACGGTTAGAGTTAGTGTTAGTATTAGGGTTAGGGTTAGGATTAGTGTTAGGGTTACGGTTAGAGTTAGTGTTAGTGTTAGTGTTAGGGATAGGGATAGGGTTTGTGTTAGTGTTACTGAGGGCTTATGGTTATTGTTAAGTTTCGGTAAGGATTAGGTATAGGGTAAGTGTTATGGTTCGGTTAGGGTTAGGTTTAGGGTTAGAGTTAATGTTAGGGTTAGGTTTAGTGTTAGAGTTAGGGTTAGTGTTAGAGTTACTGTAAGCGTTGGGTTAGGTTAGGGTTAGGATTAGGGTTATGGTTCATATTAGGGTTAGGGTAGGGTTTTTGTAGGGTTTAAAGTTTGGGTTAGAGGGAAGATGGCCGCTGCGTACGGGGGTTGCTGAAGTGCTGAGCGTGGTGCTCAAAGCAGCGGCTTTAATAGAAATTTCGCACAGTCTGTTAGAGCTTTCACCGTTAATCTGTAGCGGACCACTTTGCCAAGGAGCAAGAAGAACAAAGAAATCGAAAAAGAGACGCTTGGATGCTCAGAGCCGCGGGCGCTTTGCTCCCATCTGCTTCCTCTTTCGCTTCGCTCCGGGCGGAGAAGCTTAATGTGTAATCAGCAGTGGATTGTAAGTACCCGAGGCAAAGAAAGCTCAATGCGCCCCGCCTTTTTTTTTC
>NW_026005762.1:47273-78568 GCF_001458135.2 Marmota marmota marmota | reverse complement strand
GTTAGGGCTAGTTTTGGGATTAGCAATAGTGTTAGGGCTAGTAGTAAGGTGAGGTTAAATCTTATATTAATTGTTACGGCTAGATCTAGGTTTAGGGCTATGGCAATGGTTAGGGCTAAAGTTAGGGCTAGTGTTACGGTTATGATAACAGATAGTGTTAGAACTAGAAATAGGGCTAGGGCCAGAGTTAGAGTTAGTCTTAGGGCTAGGGTTAGTGTTAGGGTGAGATTTATGCTTAAGGTTAGGGTTTGATCCAGGTTTAGGGGTAAGACATAGGTTAGGGCTAAGGACAGGTTTAGAAATAGAAATAGGGCTAGTTTGAGATTAGAATTGATCTTAGGGCTAGAGTTAGGGATTTGCTTAAGATTAAGGCTAAATTAGGGCTAAATTAGCACTTGGTTTAGTGTTAGGGTTAGGCCTGTGGTTAGGGCTAGAATTAATGTTAGTGTTAGGGTTATGGTTAGTTTTAGGGGAAGGGATGAGATAATGGCTAGGTTCAGGGCTGGGGCAAGGGTTAAAATTAGCTATAGGAATAGGGTAAGTGTTTGGGTTAGGATTAAGGCTAGGTTTAGGGCTAGGATGAGGGCTAGGGTTTGTGTTAGGGTTAGAGCTAGGATTAGAGCAAGGGCTAATGTCAGGTCTAGGGTTATGTTAGGGATAGTGTTAACTTTAGGTTTATGGCTAGGTCTAGTGGTAAGTTAGGTTTAGGGTAAATGTCCGGTTTAGAGCTAGGTGTATTACTATGGTCAGAGTCTGGTGTAGGGTTTGGTTTAGGATAAGGTTTAGTATTAGGGCTCAAATTAGCATTAGGGTTAGGGTTAAAGTAATGGATAGTGTTAGGTTCGGGGTTCAGGTTAGGTTTAGAGTAATAGATAGGGTTAGTGTTAGTGATAGGATTAGGGTTAGGCCTAGGGTTAACATTCGGGTTATGATTATGTTTAGGGTTACGGATAGTTTAGTGCTAGTGTTAGGGTTTTGGCTAGGTTTAGAGATAGGCCTAGGCTTAGTGTTAGTGTTAGTTTTAGCAGAAGTTAGGGTTTGAGCTAGGGTTAGGTCTAGGGTGAGGGTTAGATTTAGATTCAGGGCTATGGTTAGAGTTAAGGTTAGGGTTATGGCTTGGGTTAGCATTATGGTTTGGATTATGTTCAAGGTAATGGATAGGGTTTGTGCTAGGATTTGTGCTATGGTTACAGTTAGGATTAGGGCTAGTGTTAGGGTTAGGTTGAGGGTTAGGGCTATTATTATGTTTATGGTAAGGATTAGAGTTGGAGTAGGGTTAGTGCCAGGGCCAGTGTTATGGTTATGGTTAGTGCTAGGGATAGGGTTTGGGTTATGCTAAGGTCTAGGTTTAGGACTAGGATTAGGGCTAAGTTGTGTGTGAGGTTTATGGGTAGTGTTAGGTGTATGGGTAATGTAAGAGCTAGGGTTATGGTTATGGGTAGATTTAGGTTTTGTCTAGTGTTAGGGTTAGTTTTTCAGTTAAGATAAGTTTTGGAGTTAGGGTATCTGTTAGGGTAAGTGTCTAGGGTTAAGTCTAGGGTTACAATTAGGGATAGATTTAAGTTTAGGTTCAGGGTTAGGTCTAGTGTAAGGGTTAGATTTTGGGTAAGGGTCAAGTTTAGAGGTAGATGTATTATTAAGGTCAGGGTATGGCTTACGGTTCAGTTTAGGTTAAGGTTAAGGTTTAGGGCTTTAATTAGCATTACGGTTAGAGTTAGGTTTAGGGTAATGAATAGGCTTAGGATTAGGATACAGGTAAGTTTTAGGGTAATGGACAGGTTTAGAGATTGTGATAGTGTTAGGGTTAAGCCTAGGGTTAGAATTAGGGTTAGGATTATGTTTAGGGTAATGGATAGGATTAGAGATAGGGTTAGGGCTAGGGTTATGGTTAGGATTAGGGCTAGGGTTAGGGTAGTGGATAGAATTAGAGCTATGGTTGGGGCTATGGTTAAGGTTAGGATTAGGGCCATGTTTAGGTTAGGCTTTGGGATAGGGCTAGGGTTATGTTTAGGGTAAAGATTAGGCTTTGAGCTAGGGTTAGGTCTAAGGGGAGGGTTATGGGTAGGGTTAGGGCTAGGGTTAGTTTAGGGATATACTTAGGGCTAGGTTAAGGCCTATAATTAGTGCTAGGTTTTGTGTTATTTTAGGCCTAGGGTTAGGGCCATGGGTAGTTAAGAGCTAGTGTTATGATTAGCGCTTGGTTAAGGGTTAGGGTTATGGATAGGTGTAGTGTTAGGATTAGGTTTTGAGTTAGGGTGAGCTTTGGGGGTAGGTTTATGCTAGGGTCAGTGTCAGTGTTCATGTTAGAGTGAGTGTTGGGGTTACTGCCAGAATTAGGACTATATTTAGGTCTAGAAGTAGGGTTAGTGTTTGGGTTATATTAAGGGTGGTTATTATGTCTAGGGCAATGTTGTTGTTATGGTCTAGGGCTAGAGTTATGGCTAGATTTAGGATTAGGTTTAGGTCTAGGACAAGTTTTAGGGTTAGGTTTAGTTATAGGATTACCATTAGGGCTAATGTTAGGGTTCGGGTTCGGATTAGTGTCAGGTTTATAGCTGTGGTTAGTTATAGGGTCAGTATAAGTTTTAGGGTTAGGATTCAGGGTTTGCGTTATGGTTAGAACTAGAATGAGGGCTAAGGTTAGGACTAGTAATATGGTTAGGGTTTGTGTTAGGCTGTGGATTAGGGTTAGGACTAGGGTTAGCATTAGGTTTAGGGTTTGGCTTAAGGTAACAAATAGTATAAGAGCTAGGGTTAGGGAAGTGTTAGGGACTGGCTTATGGCTAGGGTTATTGTTAGAGTTAAAGCTAGGGTTATTGTTAGGGCCAGGTTTTGGGTTAGGTTAGGGCTTTTGTTAGGGCTACAGCTAATGTACAAAATAGGGTTACAATTAGGACCAGTTTTTGAGGTAGTATTATGGCTAGGTCAAGTGTTAGGGTTAGGGTTAGTGTTAGTGTGTTGTTTTGAGCTAGAGTTAATGTTAGGGTCAGGGTCAGTGTTCAGGTTAGAGTTAGCTTTAGAGTTAAAGCCAGAATTATCACTAGGGTTAGGTCTAGGGGTAGGGTTAGTGTTTGGGTTAGGTTAAGATTTATTATTAGGGCTAGGGCTAGGTTTTTGTTTATGTCTATGGCTAGAGATATGGCTAGATTTAGGATTAGGTTTAGGTCTAGGGCTAGTTTTAGGCTTAGGTTTAGGAATAGGTTTATTTCTAGTGCTTGTGTTAGGATTCAGTATAGGGATGGGGTAGAGAGAGAAGATGGGAGGGGAGGGAGGGGGGATGGTGGAGGATAGGAAAGATAGCAGAATACAACAGTTACTAATAGGGCATTATGTATAAATGTGGATGTGTAACTGATGTGATTCTGCAATCTGTATTTGGGGTAAAATTGGGAGTTCATAACCAACTTGAATCTAATGTATGAAATATGATATGTCAAGAGCTTTATAATGTTTTGAACAACCAATAAAAAAAATTTAAAAAAAAAAAGAAAAAAAGAAAAAATAAAAAAAATAAAGTTTGGGTTAGAGTCAATGTTAGTGTTTGGGTTAGTGTTATAGTTAGATTTAGGGTTAGTGTTAGGGTTAGGGTTAGGGTTAGGGTTAAATTTAGGGTTAGTATGAGGGTTAAAGTTAGGGTTAGGGTTAGGGTTATTGTTAAGGTTAGGGTTAGTGTTAGGGTTAGGATTAGGTTTAGTGTTAGTGTTAAGTTGGGGGTTAGGGTTATGGATAGTGTTAGTGTTAGGGTTTGGATTAGTGTTAGGATTAGGGTTAGGGTTATTTTTAGGTTTAGGGTTAGGATTAGTGTTAGAGTTTGTGTTAGGTTTAGGTTTATGGTTAGAGTTAGGGTTATGCTTACAGTTAGGATTCAGGATAGGGTTAGGGTTAGGGTTAGGGTTAGTGTTAGGTTTGGTGTTAGGGTTAGTGTTATGGTTAGGATTAGGGTAGGTTTTGTGTTTAGTTAGGGTTAGGGATAGTGTTACAGTTAGGGTTAGTTTTAGGGTTTGTGTTATGGATAGTGTTAGTGTTTGTTATGGGTATGATTAGGGTTAGGGATAGGTTTAGGGTTACATTTAGTGTTAGGGTAAAATTTAGGTTTGAAGTTAGTGTTATGGTTAGGGTTAGGGTGAATATAAGGTTAATTTTAGGAATAGGGTAAGGGTTAGGGCAAGTGTTACGGGAAGGTTTAGGGTTAGGGATAGGGTTAGGGTTAGGTTTAGTGTTAGGGTTAATATTAGGTTTGAGGTTAGTGTTAAAGTTAAGGTTAGGGTTCAAGTTAGGGTTAGTTTTAGGGATAGGGTTAGGGTTAGGTTTAGTGTTAGGTTTAGCGTTAGGGATAGTTTTAGGGTTAGTGCTAGGTTTAGGGTTAGGGTTAGTTTTAGGTTTACAGTTAGTCTTAGATTTTGGGTTAGGGTTAGAGTTAGTGTTATGGTTTGTGTTAGGGTTAGGGTTTGAGTTACAGTTACAGTTAAGTTTAGGTAAGGATTATGGCTAGGATAAGTATTAGGGTTCGGATTAGGGTTAGTGTTAGGGTTAATGTTAGTGTTTGTGTTAGGGTTAGCATTTGGGTTAGGATTAGGATTCCAATTTGGATTAGGCTTAGGGTTAGGTTTAGTGTTAAGATTATGATTAGGTGTATGTTTAGTGTTATGGTTAGGGTTAGGGTTCGTGTAATGGTTAGTGTTAGGATTAGTGTAATGTTAGGATTACGTTTAGATTTATGATTAGGGTTAGGGTTAGTGTTAGTGTTAGGGTTTGCATTAGGATTATTGTTAGGATTAATGTTAGGGTTAGGGTTAGGGTTAGGGTAAGTGCTAGGGTTAGTGTTAGTGTTAGGCTTAGGGTTAAGATTAGGGTTCATTTTAGGATTAGTGTTTGGGTTACTGTTATTGTTAAGTTTAGGGTTAGGGTTAGCATTATGGTTAGTGTTATGTTTATGGTTAGGGTTAGGATTAGGATTATTGTTAGGGTTTGGGATAGAGTTAGGTTTAGGGATAGTGTTTGTATTAGGGCTAGACTTAGTGTTAAGTTTAGGGTTAGGGTTAGGGTGATGTCTAGGGTTAGTGTTAGGGTGAGGATTAGAGTGTTAGAAATAATGTTAGTGTTAGGGTTAGAGTTAGTGGTAGGTTTAGGTTTAGGGTTAGTGTTCGGGTTATGGTTAGGGTTAGGATTAGGGTTAGGATTAGAGTTAGGGTTAGTGTTAGGGTTAGTGTTGGGGTTAGGGTTAGGGTTAGGTTTAGTGTTTTTGTTAGGGTTAGGATTAGTGTTATGGTTAGGGTTAGGTAAGGGTTAATGCTATGGTTATTGTTAGGGTTTAGTTTTAGGGTTAAAGTAAGGATAAGGGTTAGGGTTAGTGTTATGATTAGGATCAATGTTAGGGTTTGTGTTATGGTTAGTGTTAGGGTTAGGATTAGAATACGGTTAGGGTTAGAGTTAGGATTAGTGTTAGGGTTAGGGTTAAGGTTAGGGTTTGGTTAGGCTTAGGTTTAGGTTTAGGGTTCATGTAAGGGATAGGGTTGGGTTTAGTGTTAGGTTTTGGTTTAGGGTTAGGGTTAGGGTTAATGTTAGGGTTAGGGTTAGGGTTAGTAATAGTATTCGGGTTACGGTTAGTGTTAGTGTTAGGGTTAGAGTTAGGTTTAGGTTTATGGTTAGGGTTAGGGTTAGGGTTTTGTTTAGGGTTATTGTTAGGGTTAGGGTGAGGGTTAGGTGTAGTGTTAGAGATAGGGTTAGGGTTAGGGTTAGGTTTATGGTTAGTTTTGGGGTTAGGTTTAGGGTTAGGGAGGTGTTAGAGTTAGGGATAGCTTTAGGGTTAGTGTTAGGGTTAGGGTTAGGGTTACGGTTACGGTTAGGGTTAAGGTTGGGGTAGGGTTAGTGTTAGCTTTAGGGTTAGAGTTAGGGTTAGTATTAGGGTTAGGGTTAGTGTTAGGGTTAGTGTTAGATTACAGTTAGGATTAGGTTTAAATTAGGGTTAGGGTTAGGGTTAGGGTTAGGGCTAGGTATTGTGTTACAGTTAGGGTTAGAATTAGGGTTAGGGTTACAATTAGGGTTTGCGTTAGTGTTAGGGTTAGTGTTAGGGTTAGGGATATTGTTTGTGTTAGGGTTACTGATAGGCTTATGTTTAGGGTTAGGTTATGATTAGGATTAGGCTTAAAGTAAGGGTTAGCATTTGGTTATGTTTAGGGATAGAGATATTGTTTGGGTTAGAGATAGGGTTAGCATTAGTGTTAGGGTTAGGATTAGGGTTAGGGTTAGTGTTAGGTTAAGGTTAGGGTTAGGGTTAGTGTTAGGTTTAGGATTATTGTTTGGGTTATTGTTAGGTTTAGTGTTAAGTCTATTTTTAGATTTAGGGTTAGAATTAGTGTTAGGAATAGGGTTAGGCTTATGGTTATGATTAGGGTTTGGGTTACAGTGAGGGTTAGTGTTAGGTTTAGTGTTAGAGTTAGGATTAGTGATGGGGTTAGGGTTAGGTTTAGGTTTAGTGTTTTTGTTAGGGTTAGTGTTATGGTTAGAGTTAGGTAAGTGTTAATGCTATGGTTAGTGTTAGGGTTTGTGTTACAGGTAGAGTTGTGATAAGGGATAGGGTTGGAGTTAGGTTTAGTGTTAGGGTTAAGGTCAGGTTTGAGTTAGTGTTAGGGTTAGGGTTAGTGTTACTGTTAGGTTTAGTGTTAGTGTTAGGGTTAGGGATAGGGTTTGTGTTAGGGTTACTGATAGGCTTATGGTTATCGTTAAATTACGGTAAAAAATAGGGTTAGGGTAAGTGTCATGGTTCGGTTAGGGTTAGATTTAGGGTTAGGGTTAATGTTAGGGTTAGATTTAGTGTTAGAGTTAGGGTTAGTGTTAGAGTTACCATAAGGGTTGGGTTAGGTTAGGATTAGGGTTAGGGTTAGGGTTCCTATTAGGGTTAGGGTAGGGTTAGTGTTAGGTTTAAAGTTTGGGTTAGGGTCAACATTAGTGTTTGGGTTATTGTTATAGTTAGGTTTAGAATTAGTGTTAGGGTTAGGGTTAGGGTTAGGGTTAGGGTTGGTTTTAGGTTTAAATTAACGGTTAGTGTGAGGGTTAAAGTTAGGGTTAGGGTTAGGGTTATTGTTAGGCTTAGGGTTAGTGTTAGGGTTAGGATTATATTTAGGGTTAGTGTTAAGTTGGGGGTTAGGGTTACAGTTAGTGTTAGTGTTAGAGTTAGGGTTTGGGTTAGTGTTAGTGTTAGGGTTAGGGTTATTTATAGGTTTAGGGTTAGGATTAGTGTTAGAGTTGTGTCAGGTTTAGGTTTATAGTTAGGGTTAGGGTTAGGCTTATAGTTAGGTTTCAGGTTAGGGTTAGGGTAGGTTTAGTGTTTTAGTTATGGTTAGGGATAGTGTTATGGTTAGGGTTAGGTTTAGCATTAGTGTTATGGATAGTGTTAGGGTTTTGTTATGGGTAGGATTAGGGTTGGGGATAGGGTTGAATTTAGGTTTACTGTTAGGGTTAAGGTTAGGTTTGAGGTTAATGTTAGGGTTAGTGTCAGCATTAAGTTTAGGGTCAGTTTCAAGGTTAGGGTTAGGGTTAGTTTTAGGTTTAGTGTTAGGGTTAGGTTTAGGGTTAGTGTTAGGTTTAGAGTTGGGGTTAGAGTTAAGGTTAGGGTTAGTGTTATGATTATGGTTACGGTTAGGGTTAGTGTTAGGGTTTTAGTTAGGGTTAGTGTTTGAGTTATGGTTAGGCTTACAGTAAAGATTAGGGTTAGAGTTATGGTTAGGATTAGTGTTAGGGTTCGAGTTAGGGCTAGTGTTAGGTTTAAGGTTAGGGTTTGTTTTAGAGTTAGCACTTGGTTTAGAGTTACTGATACTGTTATGTTTAGGATTAGGGTAGTGTTAGGGTTAATTTTAGTGTTAAATTTTGCGTTACGGTTAGTGTTAGGATTAGAGTTAGGGTTAGGGTTACGGTTAGGGTTAGGTTTACGGGTAGGGTTAGCATTAGGGTTAGAGTTAGTTTTTGTTATGGTTAGAGTTAGGGTTAGGGTTATTGTTAGAGTTACAGTTAGGGTTAGGTTTTGTGTTAAGGTTAGGGTTAGGGTTAAAGTTAGGGTTAGGGTTACAGTTAAGATTTTGTTACAGTTTGGGTTAGGGTTAGGGTTTGGGTTAGCATTAGGGTTATGTTTAGGGTTAGGGTTAGAGTTAAGTTTAGGTTTAAGGTTAGGGTTAGTGTAAGTGTTAGGGTTAGGGTTAGTGTTAGGTATACATTTAGTGTTAGGGTTACGTTTAGGTTTAGGTTTAGGATTAGGGTTAGGGGTACAGTTTGGGTTAGGGTTATGGTTAGAGTCCATGTTAGTGTTAGGGTTAGGATTAGGATTAGGTTTAGGATTACAGTTATGGTTAGGGTTAGGGTTAGGGTAAGTGTTATGGTTAGTGTTACAGTTATGGTTAGGGTTAGGGTTAGGGTTAGTGTTAGGGTTAAGGTTAGATTCAGGGTTAAGGTTAGTTTTAGGTTAAAGGATATGTTTAGAATTAGTGTTAAAGTTAAACTTAGGGTTAGGCTTAGGGTTAGTGTTAGTGTTAGGGTGGGTTAGGGTTAAGGTTAGGGCAGTGGTTAGGAATAGGGTTAGTTTAAGAATTAGGGTTTGAGTTAGTGTTAGGGTTATGTAAGTGTTAGGTTTATGGTTAGGTTAAGGATAGGGTTATCATTTGGTTTAGGGATAGATAGGTTTAGGGTTAGCATTAGGTTTAGTGTTAGGGTTAGGGATAGGTTTAGGGTTAGTGTTAGGGTTAGGTATTGGTTTAGGTTAGTGTTAGGGTTATGGGTAGCATTGTGGTTAGTGTTAAGTTTAGAGTTAGGGTAGAGTTAGTGTTAGGATTAGGGTTCGGGTTAGGGTTAGTGTTAGAGTTAGGTTTAGAGTTAGGGTTAGGGTAAGGTTAGGGTTAGGGTTAGGGTTAGTGTTAGGGTTTGGTATACGGTTTGTGTTAGGTTTACTGATAGGCTTATGGTTACTAAGTTATGGTTCGGATTAGGGTTAGGGTCATGGTAAGTGTTTGGTTAGGGTTAGGGTTAGAATTAGGGTTGAGTTAGGGTTATTGTTAATGTTAGGATAGAGTAGGGTTAGTGTTAGGTTTAGGTTTAGGGTTATAATTAGTATTAGGTTTAGGGTTATTTTTTGGGTTAGTGTTAGGGTTAAGGTTAAGATTATTTTTAGGTTTAGGGTTAGAATTAGGGGTAGGGGTAGCATTAGTCTTACGGTTAGGATTAGGGTTAGGGCTAGGGTAAGGATTAGTTATAGGGTTAGGGTTAGAGTTAGTGTTGGGGTTAGGGTTAGGGTTAGGATTAGTGTTACGGTTAGGATTAGTGTTACGGTTAGGGTTAGGTTAGGTTACTGCTATGGTTAGTGTGAAGGGTAGGATTGGGGTTAGGTTTAGTGTTAGCATTAAGGTTAGTTTTGAGGTTAGTGTTAAGGTTAGGGTTAATGTTAAGTTTAGAATTTGTTTTAGGATTAGAGTTAGATTTAGGGTTAGTGTTACGTTTAACATTAGGGTTAGAGTTAGGGTTACTGTTAGGGTTATGGTTATGGTTACTGTTAGGGTTAGGGTTAGTGTTAGTGTTAGGGTTTTTGTTAGGGTTAGGATTTGGGTTACAGTTAGGGTTACAGTTAAGATTAGGATTAGGGTTATGGTTATGGTTAGAGTTATGTTTAGGATTAGTGTTAGGGTGAGAGTTAGGGCTATTTTTAGGGTTAGGGTTAGGTTTTGTTTTCAGGTTAGCATTAGGGTTAGTGTTATTGATAGGGTTATGTTTTGGATTAGGGTAGTGTTAGGGTAACTTTTAGTGCTAAAGTTTGCGCTAGGCTTAGTGTTAGGATTAGAGTTAGGTTTAGGGTTAGTGTTAGGTTAGGGGAAAGGATAGTGTTAGGGTTAGAATTAGTGTTAAGATAAGTGTTAGGTTTAGGGTTAGGGATAGGGGTAGTGTTAGTGTTAGGGTTAGGGTTATGTAAGGTTAGGGTTAGGGCTAGGGTTTTGGTTAGAATTAGATTAAAGGTTAGAATTGAGGTTAGGGTTAGTGTTAGTGTTAGAGTTAGGGTTATGGTTATGGTTAGTTTTAGCATTAGGGTTAGTGTTTGGTTTAGTGATAGGGTTAGTTTAGGATTAGGATTAGGGTTATATTAAGGTTAGGGTTAGTGTTAGGGTTAGGGTTAGGATTAGGGTTGGTGTTAGGTTTATGGGTAGGGTTAGTGTTAGGGTTAGGGTTAGTGTTCCTGTTAGGGTTAGGTTTAGATTTAGTGTTAGTGTTAGGGTTAGTGTTAGTGTTAGGGTTAGGGTTAAACTTAGGGTTAGGGATAAGTTTAGGGTTATTATTTGGGTTAGTATTAGGGTTCCTGTTAGAATTAGGGTTAGTGTAATGGTTAGGATTAGTGTTAGAGAGGGTTAGGTTTAGGGTTAGGGTTAGGGTTTGTGTTAGTGTTAGGGTTAGTGTTAGGGTTAGGTTTATTATTTAGGGTTAGCGTTAGTGTTAGGGTTAGGGATAGGGTTAGGGTTAGGGTTCAGGTGAGATTTAGGGTTAGGATTAGGGTTAATGTTAGGTTAGGGTTAGGGTTAGATTAGGATTAGTGTTAGGTTTAATGTTATGGTTAGGGTTAGTGTTAGGGTTAAAATTAGGGTTAGGGTTAATTTACTGTTAGGGTTAGGGTTAGGGTTTGTGTTAGGGTTAGGGTTAGCTTTAAAATTAGGTTTAGGATTAAGTTGATGGTTAGGATTAGGGTTAGGGTTAGGGTTGGGTTACGGTTAGGTTTAGGGTTTGTGTTAGGGTTAGGGTTTGGGTTACGGTTAGGGTTATAGTTAAAAATTAAGGTTAGTGTTAGGGTTATGTTTAGAATTAGTGTTTGGGGTTAGTTAAGGGTTAGTGTTAGTGTTAGGGTTAGGGTTTCTGTTAGGGTTAGCACTTGGGTTAGTGTTAGGGAAAGGGTTATGTTTAGGTTTAGGGTAGAGTTAGTGTTACTGTTAATGTTAAGGTTTGCATTTGGGTTAGTTTTAAGATTAGTGTTAGGGTTAGGCGTAGGTTTAGGGTTAGTGTTAGGTTTAGGGTTAGTGTTAGGGTTAGGGTTACTGTTAGATTTAGGGGTAGGATTACTATTAGACTTAGGTTTAGGGTTCGTGTTAGGGTTAGAGTTAGGTTTAGTGTTAGAGTTAGGGTTACGTTTAGGGTTAGGGTTACTGTTAGTGTTTGGTTTAAGATTGAAGTTAGGGTTAGGGATAGTGTTAGGGTTAGGGATAGGTTTAGGATTAGCGTTAGGGTTAGTGTTAGGGTTAGTGTTAGAATTAGGGTTAGTGTTACGGTTAAGATTAGGGTTAGGGTGAGTGTTAGGTTTACGGTTAGGGTTTGGGTTAGGGTTAGGGTTCGTGTTAGGGTTAGGTTTAGGTTTAGGGTTAGGGTTAGTTTTATTGTTTATGGTTAGCATTTGAGTTAGTGTTAGGATTAGGTTTAGGATTAGGTTTAGGATTAGTGTTTGTGTTAGGGTTAGAGTTAGGTTTAGGGTTAGTGTAGGATTAATGTTAGGGTTGGTGTTAGAATTAGGGTTAGGTTTAGAGTGAGATTTAGAGTTAGGGTTAGGATTATGTTTAGGGTTAGCTTAGGTTAGAATTAGGGTTAGGATAGGATTAGTGTTAGGATAAGTGTTATGGTTAGGGTTAAAATTAGGTTTAGAAAAAGATTAGTGTAAGGGTTAGGGTTAGAGTTTGTGTTAGGGTTACGTTAAGGTTAGTGTTATCGTTACAGTTAGGTTAGGGTAAGTTTTAGGGTTAGTATTTGGGTTTTAGTTAGGTTTAGGCTTAGTGTTAGGGTTAGGTTTAGGGTTCGTGTTAGGGTTAGGGTTAGGTTTAGTGTTAGGGTTAGGGTTATAGTTATGGTTAGGATTAGTGTTAAGTTTAGGATTAGGGTTCGTGTTGGGGTTAGGGTTAGGTTTCGGTTAGGGTTAGGGTTAGGGTTAGGCTTAGGGTTAGGGTTATGGTTAGGTTTAGTGTTAGGGTTATGGTTAGAGTTAGGTTTTGTGTTAGGTTTATGGTTAGGGTTAAAGTTAGGGTTAGGGTTATGGTTAGTATCGGGGTTACAGTTTTGGTAAGGGTTAGGGTTTGGGTTAGTGTTAAAGTTATAGTTATGGTTAGGGTTAGTGGTAGGTTTAGGTTTAAGGTTAGGGTTAGTGTTATGGTTAGAGTAGGGTTAGAATTAGGTTTAGTGTTAGCATTTGGGTTAGGGTTAGGTTTAGTGTTAGGGTTAGTATAGTGTTAGGGTTAGGGAGAGGTATAGGGTTAGTGTTAGGATAAGGGTTAGGGTTAGGTTTATGTTAGGTTTAGCATTAGAGTTAGGGTTAGTATTAGGATTAGGGTTATTGTTACGGTTAGGGTTAATGTTAGAATTAGGTTTAGGTTTAGTGTTAGGGTTTGGGTTAGGGTTCGTTTTAGGGTTAGTGTTAGGTTTATGTTTAAGGTTAGGGTTAGGGTTAGTGTTAGGGTTATGGTTAAGATTAGGGTTAGGATTAGTGTTAGGTTTATGTTTAAGGTTAGTATTAAGGTTATTGATAGGGTTAGGATTGGGGTTAGGTTTAGTGTTAGTTTTAGAGTTAGGGTTATTGTTGGGGTTAGTTTTAGGGTTATGGTTAGGGTTACAGTTATGGTTAGGTTTATGGTTAGGTTTAGGGTTAGTGTTAGGGTTAGGATTAGAATTAAAATTAGGATTAGGTTTAGAGTTAAGTTTAGGGTTAATCCTAACCATAACCATAACCCTAACCCTAACACTAACCCTAACCCTAACCCTAACCCTAACCCGAACCCTAAACCCTAACCCTAACCCTAACCCTAACCCTAACCCTAACCCTAACCCCTAACCCTAACCCTAACCCTAACCCTAACCCTAACCCTAAACCCTAACCCTAACCCTAACCCTAACCCTAACCCCTAACCCTAACCCTAACCCTAACCCTAAACCCTAAACCCTAACCCTAACCCTAACCCTAACCCTAACCCTAACCCTAACCTTAGCTCTAACAATAACCCAATCCTAAACCTAATGCTAATTCTAGGTTTAGGGTTAAAGTTAGAGTTAGGGTTTGTGTTAGGGTTAGATTAAAGTTTAGAATTAAGGTTAGGGTTAGTGTTATGGTTAGGGTTAGGGTTAAGTTTAAGGGTAGTTTTAGGTTTGGGGTTAGTGTTAGATTTAGTGATAGGGTTAGTTTAAAGTTATGGTTAAGGTTAGGTTAGGGTTAGGGTTAGGGTTAATGTTAGGATTAGGGTTAGGGTTAAGGTTATGGTTAGGGTTAGGGTTAGGCTTAGGGTTAGTATTACTTTTAGGATTAGCATCAGGGTTAGAATTAGGTTTATGGTTAGGTTAGTGTTAGGGTAAAATTTAGGGTTAGGGTTAGGGTTAGTGTTAGGGTTGATGTCACGTTTAGGGTTAATGTTTGTGATAGTGTAGGGGTAGGTCATAGGGTTAGTATTAGTTTAGGGTTAAGGTTAGTTTTATGGTTAGGGTTAGGGTTAGTGATAGCGTTCGGGTTAGTTTTATGGTTATGGTTAGGGTTAGTGAGAGTGTTAGGTTTAGGTTAGGCTTAGGGTTAGGTTTTTGGTTAGGATTAGCATTAGGTTTAGAGTTCGGTTATGGTTAGGGTTAGAGTTAGGCTTAGGCTTAGGGTTAGGGTTACGTTTAGGATTAGCATTAGGTTTAGGGTTAGGGTAAGGTTAAGTGTTAAGGTTAAGGTAAGGGTTAAAGTTAGTGTTATGGTTAGGATTAGGGTTAGGGTTAGGGTTAGGGTTATAGTTAGGGTTAGGTTTAGTGTTTGTGTTAGTTTGGGGGTTAGGGTAGAATTAGGGTTCCGGTTAGGTTTACATTAGTGTAAGGTATACGGTTAGGTTTGGGCTTATGGTTAGGTTTAGTGTTAGTGTTAGGTTTTGAGTTAGGGTTAGTGTTAGGTTTTGGGTGAGGATTAAGGTTAGGTTTAGGGTTATTGTTTGGGTTAGGGTTTGTGTTAGGTTTAGCGTTAGGGTTGCAGTTAGGGTTAGGGTTAGGTTTAGGGTTAGCCTTAGAATTAGGTTTAGGGTTAGTGTTAAAGATAAAATTAGGGTTAGGGTGGGTTAAGTTTAAGGTTAGTGTTAGTGTTAGGGTTAGGGTTAGTGTTAGGTTAGTGTTAGTGTTAGGATTAGGGTTAGGATTAGGGTTAAAGTTAGTGTTAGGTTTATGGTAAGGGTTAGTTTAGGGTTAGTGTTTTGTTTAGTGTTAGAATTTGTGTTAGGGTTAGGGTTAGTGTTAGAGTTAGAATTACATTTAAGATTAGGGTTAAGGTTAGGGTTAGGGTTAGGTTTAGGGTTAGGGTTAGGGATATGGTTAGGTTTAGGTTTACTGTTAGATTTACCTTAAGGGATTTTGTTAGGTTAAATGTTAGGGATAGTGTTAAAGTTAGGGTTACCATTAGGATTAGAGGTTAGTGTTAGGGTTAGGCTTATTGGTAGGTCTAGGGTAATGGATAACGTGAGGATTGGTTTTAGGTTTAGGGTTAGAGTTTGGGTTAGGGTTAAGGTTAGCTTTAGGGTTAGTGTTAGGTTTAGAGTTATGGTTAGGGTTAGTGTTAGGATTAGTGTTAGGATGAAGGTTAGAGTTAGGGTTAGGATTAGATTTAGGGTTTTGTTTAGTGTTAGTGTTAGGGTTTAGGGTTAGGGTTAGGGTGAGGGTTAGTGTTAGGGTTAGGTTTAGGGTTAGGGTAAGGTTTAGGGTTAGTGTTTGGGTTAGGGTTAGTGATAGGGTTAGGGTTGGGGTTAGGGTTAGTGTTAGGGTTAGGTTTAGTGTTACAAAATTTGAGGGGCCAAGTGTGACTGGAGTACCAATCTTTTCTGCCAAGAATCAACAAGTTTTGGTGAAAAAGATATTTGCTGAAATTTCAGTCAACTTGGAGTTATGTGGAAGCTTGGCAAACACTTTCAAATGAAAGGGATTATTCTTTGAATGATGAGTGCTTCTGCATAGTGCTATTTCAAGAGGGAAAACAACATAGAGAGTGCACTGAGAACTAATTAAGTGTGTCAAGTGTCAAGCAGCTAGCCCAAACCGTGTTTGAGTTAGAGTTCCAACTGCAGTTATCCCTATAGGAGAAATGAAGTGAAACCTATAATTTCAAAGTGTTCCTGCAAACGAATGCTTCAAACAAGAAGATTGAAATTTGGGGGGCCAAGTGTGATTAGAGGACTGATAATTCCTGTCAAGTATCAATAACATCAGATAAAAAAAATATATAATTACTGAGATTTCAGTAATCTCGGTGTTCTGTAAAGGTTGGCAATCGATTTCAAATCAATTAAACCTAACCCTAACCCTAACACTAACACTAACACTAAACCTAAACCTAAACCTAACCCTAAAAATATCCCTAAAAATAATCCTAAACCTAACACTAACCCTAACTCTTATCCTATCCATAAACCTAACCTAACCCTAACCCTAACACAAACCCTAAAAATAACCATAACCCTAACGATAACCCTAACCATAACACTAACCCTAACACTAACACTAAACCAAACCCTAACACTAACCCTATCCCTAACCCTAATTCTAACACTAACCCTAATCCTAAATGTAACCCTAACCCTAACACGGAACCTAACCCCAACCCAAAAACAAACCCTAACCCTATTTGTAAATCTAACACTAACCCTAACCCTAAATCTAACCCTAAACCTAATCCTAATCCTAACAATAACCCTAACCATAACCTTAACACTAACAATAACCCTAATTCTAACCCTAAAACTACCCCTAATCCTAACCAAAACCCTAACCCTAATCATAACCCTAATGCTACCCCTAACAGAAAACCAAAACCTAACATTAACCCTAACCCTAAAGCTAACCCTAACCCAAAACCTAACACTAACCCTAACCTGAACCGTAAATCTAACCCTAACCCTAATCCTAAAACTAAACCTAACCCTAAAACTAACCCTAATCCTAACAATGATTGTGAATGTAACCCTAGACCTAACACTAACCCTAAACCTAAATTTAAAACTAACCCTAACACTAACCCTAACTCTACCCCTAACCCTAATTCTAACATTAACCCTAAGCCTAAACCTAACACTAACCCTAACCCTTACCCTAACCCTAACACTAAATCTAACCCTAAACCTAAGACTACCCCTAACACTATCATAACCCTAACCGAACCCTAACCCTAATCCTAACTGTAAACCTAACACTAAGCCACTATAAACATAAAAGTAACCATAAACCGAATCCATTTTTTTATTGGTTGTTCAAAACATTACAAAGCTCATGACATATCATCTTCCATACATTTGATTCAAGTGGGTTATGACCTCCCATTTTTTACCCCAAATACAATCCTAACACTAACTCTATCCCTAACTCTAACCCTAACAATAACATTAATCCTAAACCTAACCCTAACCCTAACCCTAACATACAATCTAACCATAACCCTAATACTAACACTAACCATAACCCTAACCCTAACCCAAACAATAACCCTAACCCTAACCATAACCACAACCCTAACTCTAACATAAACCCTAACCTAACCCTAACCCTAACACTAAACCTAAACCTAACCCTAACCTTAATACTAACCCTAACCATAACCATAACCCTTACACTAACATTAAACTTAACCCTAAACCTAACCCTTAACAAAACACTAACCCTAACCTTAATCCTAACCCTAACACTAACCCTAAACCTAACCCTAACACTAAGCCTAACCCTAACACAAACCCTAACTCTAAAACTAATCCTAACCTTAATCCTAAATCTAAACCTAACACTAACCCTAAACCTAACTATAACCCTAACCCTAACCCTAACATTAACCCTAACCCCAACCCTAACCCTAAACGTAACACTAAACCTAACCCTATCCGTAAGTCTAACACTAACCCTAACCCTATCTCTAACACTAAACCTTACCCTAACACTAACCCTTACCCTAACACTAACCCTTACCCTAACACTAACCCTAACCCTAAATCTAACCTAATCTTAATCCTAACACTAACACTAACCCTAACCCTATCCCTAACTCCAATCCTATCCATAACCCTAACCCTAAACTTAACACTAACTCTAACCCTAAACCTAACAGAAACACTAACCCTAATCTAAACCTAACAGTAACCCTATCCCTAAACCTAACCCAAACACTAACTCTAACGCTAACACTAACCCTAATAGTAACCCTAATCCTAACCCGAACCCTAACCCTACCACTAACCCTAACCCTAACCCTAACTCAAACCCTAACACTAATCCTAACCCAAACCCTAACTCTAACCCTAACTCTAATCCTAACCTTAACCCTATGCCTAACACTGGCCCTAACAATTACCTGAACACAAACCCTAACCCTAGCCATAACACTAACCCTCACCCTCACTGTAACCCTAAACCTAAGCCTAATTCTAACACTAACCATAACCCTAACCCCAACCTAATATTATCCATAACCCTAACCTTAACCCTAACACAAATCCTAAACCTAACACTGAAACTAACAATAACCTTACCCAAACAGTTACTGTATTCCTAACCATAAACCTTACTCAAACCCTCATCCTAACACTAACACTAATCCTAATCCTAACCCTAATCCTGACATTAATTCTATCCATAAACCTAACCCAACCCTAACCCTAACCCTAACAATAACCCTAACCACAAACTTATCCCTAACATTAACCCTAACCCAATCCTAACCCTAAACTTAACCCTAATCCTAACCCAAATCCTAACACTAACCCTAACCATAACAATAACCTTAACCCTAACTCTAACCCTCATCCTAACAAAACCCTAACCATAACCCTATCCATAACACTAGCCATAACCATAACCGAAACCTAACCCTAACCTTAACCCTAAACCTAACCCAAAACTTAACCCTAACCCTAACCCTAACTCTAACACAAACCTTAACACTTATCTAACCCTAACACTAACCCTAACCTTAACCCTAACCCTAAACCAAATCCTAATCATAGCACTAACCTAACCCTAACACTAACACTAAACCTAACCTAAACCTAACCCTAATCCTAACCGTAACCCTAATGCTAATCCTAATCTTAACACAAAACTGAAACCTAACAATAACCCTAACTCTATCCCTAACCCTAAACCTAGCACTAACCCTATCCCTAAACATAAACAAAACTCTAACCCTATCTGTAAACTTAACCATAACCCTAATCCTAACACTAAATCTTACCATAACCCTAAACCTAAACCTAAACCTAAACCTAACCTTGACAACTAACCCTATCCCCAACACTAACTCTAATCTTAACCCTAACACTAAACCTAACCCTAACACTGACATTAACACTAACCCTCACCCTAAACCTAAACCTAACCCTAAACCTAAACCTAATTCTAACACCAACCCTAACCCTAATACTAACCCTAACCCTAAACCTAAGTCTAATCCTAACCACAACCCTAACCTTAAACCTAACCCTAATCCTAACCCTAAAACTACATCTAACACTAAACATAATACAAACCATAACCCTAACCTAACCCTAAACCTATCCCTAACACTAACCCTAACCCTGACACTAACCATAACCCTAACCATAACCATAACACTAAGACTACCCCTAACCCTAACACTAACCCTAATTCTAACCTTAACACTAACCCTAACCCTAACACTTCCCTAATCGTAACACTAACCCTAACCCTAAACCTAACACTAAACCTTACTTTAACCCTTACACTATCCCTAACCCTTTGTCTAACACTTACCCTGTACCTAACCCTAAACCTAACCTAAACCTATCAGTAAAACTAACCCTAACCTTAATCCTAACCCTAAGCCTAAACCTAACCCTAACCCTAAACCTAAACCTAACAATAACTCTAACACTAAGCCTAACCCTAACCCTAACCCTAAGCCTAACACTAACCTGACTCTAATCATAACTCTAAAGCTGACCTGAGCTCTAACACTATCCCTAATCCTAACACTAACCCTAACACTAATTCTATTCATAACCCTAACTCTAACGATAACGTTATATCAAACCCTAAACAAATCCTAACCCCAACCTAAACCTAACCCTAACCCTAACCTAACACTAAACTTAATCCTAAGTGTAACCCTGAACCTAACTCTAATCCTAACCCTAAAACAAACTTTAACACTAACCATAACCCTATTCCTAACCCTAACCCTAAAACTAACCATAACCCTAACCCTAACCGTAAACCTTACCCTAGGCCTAATCTTAACACCAACTCTAACCCTTACCCTAATCCTAACACTTATCCTAACAATAATTTTTAGTGTAACCTAAACGTAATATAAACCCTAAATCTAACTCTAAAAATAACCCTAACCCTAACACTAACCCAACCCCAAACCTAACTCTAATCCTAACCCTAACTGTAACACTAACCTAACCCTAACCCTATCCCTAAAACTAAGCCTAACCCTAGCTCTAACAATAAGCATAAACCTAACCCTAAACCAAAAACTAACTCTAATTTTAACACAAACCCTAACACTAACCCTAACATTAAACCTAACCCTAACCCTAACCCAAACCCTAAACCTAATCCTATCCATAACCCTAATCTTAACCCCATTCCTAACCATAATCCTAAACCTAAAACAAACCCTAACCCTAAACTAACCCTAAATATAACTGTAATCTTAACCCTAACATTAATCCTAACCATAAACTTTACCCTAACCTTAACAATAACTCTAACTCTAACCCTAATCCTAACACTAATCCTAAACCTAAACCTCACACTAATCCTAACCCTGACACTAAATATAAACCTATCCCTAACCCTAAACTAACACTAAACATAAATTTAACCCAAGCACTAACACTATCTTTAACCCTAAACCTAACCCTAAATCTAACACTAACACTAACACTAAAATAAACCCTAAACCTAACACGAAGCCTAACTCAAACCCTTACCTTAATCCTAGCCCTAACACAAAACCTAACCCTAACCCTAACCCTAAACCTAACACTAACTTTAATCCTGACCCTAACCCTAACACTATCACTAATCCTAACACTAACCCTAACCTAACCCTAACCCTAACTCTAATCCTAAACCTAAACCTAACACTAACCCCAACCATAACCCTAACCCTAACCCTTACTGTAACTCTAACCCTAACCTAATCCTAACTCTAAACCTAAACCTAAAACTAACCCTAAACCTAATCTTAACCCTTACACTAACCCTAAAACTAACACTAAACTTAACCTAACCCTAAACCTAACATGAACCCTAACAATAATCCTAACCCTAACACAAACCCTAAACCTAAAACTAAACTTAAACCTAACCCTAAATTTAACTTTAACACTAACCCTATACCTAACCCTAATCCTAACACTAACCCTAACAGTAACCCTAACACTAACTCTAACACTAAACCTCACCCTAACCCTAACACTAACCCTAACTGTAAGCCTAACACTAACTCTAACACAAGCCCTAAATCTAACCCTAAAACTTACCATAACTCTAACCCAAACATAACCCTAACTCTAACCTAATCTTAACCCTAACCCTTATCTAAACTTAACCGTATCCCTAATCCTAACACTAACCCTAACCCTAACACAAAAGCTAACACTACCCCTAGCCACTAATACTAACCCTAAACCTAAAAAAAAATAAAAAACACTAACCTTAAACTTAACACTAACACAAACATTAAACCTTACCTAACATTAACACTAACCTTAGCCCTAAACCTAACCCTAAACCTAACACCAACCCTCACACTAAACCTAACCCTAAACTTAAACCTAACACTAAACCTAACGCTAACCCTAACCCTAACACTAACCTTAACCCTAACACTAACCTTAGCACTAACCCTAACCCTAAACCTAATTCTAACTTTAACCATAACCCTAACCCAAACCCTAACCCTAACATAAACCCTAACACTAACCCTAACATTAAACCTAACCTTAACCCTAAACCCAACCCTAAACCTAACACTAACCCTCACACTAAACTTAACCCTAAACTTAAACCTAACACTAACTTTAATGCTAACCCTAACCCTAACCCTAAATCTAGCACTAACCTTAACCCTAACACTAAACTTAGCACTACCCCTAACCCTAAACCTAATCCTAACACTAACCCTATATTAAACCCTAAACCTTACCCTAATCCTAACATTAACCATAACACTAATTTTAACGCTAACCCTAATCCTAACTTTAACACTAACTCTAATCTTAACTTTAAAACTAACACTTACACTAACTCTAACACTAACCCCAACTCTAATGCTAAGTTAACAGTAATTCTAACCCTAACCCTAACCCAAACTCTAAACCTAACCTTAAACCTAACCCTAACACTAACCCTAAACCTCACTATAAACCTAACCCTAACCCTAACACTACTCTAAATCTAACCTTAACACTAACCCTTAACCTAAATCTAATCCTAACCCAAACACTAATTTTAACCATAACCCTAACCGTAATACTAACCCTAACCTTAACTGTAAACCTACACTTAATCCCAACACTAACCCTAACCCTAACCCTAACATGAAACCTAACCATAAGCCTAACTGAAACCCTAACACTAATCCACACCCTAACTCTAACAATAACTAACTAACACTAACCCTAAAACTAAACTTTACACAAACTCACCCAAACCCCAACCCTAACCCTAACTAACCCTGATCCTAACCCTAACCTAACCATAACCCTAATTCTAACCCTAACCATTACCCTACCACTAACCCTAGCCCTAACCGTAACACTAACCCTAACCCCAACCTTAACCCAATAACTAACCCTAACCTAACCCTAAGCCTAAATCTAACACTAACCATAAACCTAACCCTAACCCTAACCCTAACCGTAACACTAACATTAACCCTAACTCTAACCCTAACACTAATCCTAAACCTAACCTTACCCTTACCCTAACCCTAACCCTAACACTAACACTAAACCTAACCCAACCCTATCACAAAACCTAATCTTTACTCTAACCTTAACCCTCAGAGCAACCATAACTCTAAGATTAACCATAACACTCACCTAATCCTAACCCTAAAACTAACAGTAACCCTAAACCTAACCGTAACACTAACCCTAACAGTAACCCTAACCCTAACTTTAAATCTAACACTCACCTAATCCTAACCCTAAACCTAACACAAACACTAACCCTAACCTTAACACTAACCTAAACCTAAAATAACCCTAACCCAAACACTAACGCTAACTCTCACCCTAACTCTAATGCTAACCCTAACCCTAATCCAAACCCTAATCATTACATAAAACCTAACCCTAACCCTAACCTTTACCCTAACACTCACCCTAACCCTAACTCTAACCCTAACACAAACACTAATCATAACACTAACCCTAACCATAATACTAATTCTAACCCTAACCATAAATCTACACCAAACCCTAACACTAATCGTAACCCTAACCCTAAACCAAACCCTAACCCTAACCATGACACAAATCCTAACCCTAACCGTAACTCTAACACAAAACCTAACCCAAACCATAACCCTAATCCTAACCTATCCCTAACACTAACCCTTATCATACCCTAACCCTAACCCTAACACTAACCTTAACCCCAACCCTAACCCTATAACTAACGCTAACACTAAATCTAAGCCTAAACCTAACAATAACTCTAAACCTAACCTTAACCCTAACTATAACACTAACATTAACCCTAACCCTAACCCTATCCCTAACACTAACCCTAACCCTAACCCTCACTGTAATGCTAATTTTAACTGTAATCCTAAAGCTAACCCTAACCCAAACAGAAACCCTGACCCTAACACTAACCCTAAACCTAACCCATACCCTAAATCTTAAACTAACCCTAACCCTAGCCTGAACCCTAAACCTAATCCTAACCCTGTCACAAACACTAACCCTAACAATAACACTAACCCTAACACTAATACTAACCTTAACACTAACTGTAACCCTAATTGTAACTGTAACCCATACCCTCACTGAAACCCTAACCCTAACACAAAGCCTAACACTAACCCTAACACTAACCCTAACCCTAAGCCTAGCCCTAATTTTAAGACTAATCCTAACCCTAACACTAACACTAACACTAAATCTAAACCTAACCCCAACCATAACACTAACCCTATCCCTGACCCTAACTTGAACACTAAACCTAAACCTAACCATAACCATAACCCTACTCCTAACTCTAACCCTAACACAAACCCTAACCTAACCCTAATCCTGTCCCTAACCCTAACCCTAACCCTACCCCTAAAACTAACCCTAACCCTAACACTAACACTAACACTTACCTAATCTGAACCATAAACCTAACACTAACTGTAACCATAACCCTAACACTAACCCTAACACTCACACTAACCCCAACCCTAACACTAACACTCACCTAATCCTAACTCTAAACATAAAACTAACCCTAATCCTAACTGTAACACTAACCCTAAACCTAACTATAACCCTAATGCAAAGACTAATGCTAACCCTAAAACTAACCTAACCCTAACCCAAATTCTAACCATAACACAAATCCTAACACTAACCCTAACCCTAACCCTAACCATATCCCTAACCCTACCTCTAAACTTATACCTAACACTAACCCTATGCCTAAACCTAACATGAACCCTAACCCTAACCCTAACCCTAACACTAACACTAAAACTAACCCTAACCCTAAACCTAAACCTAAACTTAACCCTAACCCTAACTGTAACACTAACCATAAACATTACCCTAACCCTAACCCTAACACAAAACCTATTTCTAACCATAACCATAACCCTAAGCTAACCCTAACCTAACCCTAATTCTAACTCTAACCCTAACACTAACCTTAAAACTAACCCTAACACTAATCCTAACGTTAACACTAACCCTAACCCTAACCCTAAACTAAACTAACACTAATGCTAAACCTAACCCTAACACTAACACTAATCTTAACCCTAACCCTAACATTAACCCTAACCCTAACCCTCACACTATAACCCTAACCCTACACTATAACCCTAACCCTAACCCTAACACTCATCCTAACCGTAATATGAAACCTAACCCTAACCCCAACCCTAACACTAAACCTTATTTTAACCCTAACCCTAACTCTAACACTAACCCTAACCATAATCCTAACCCTAACCCTAAACCTAACCTTAATTCTAACACTAATCTTAACCCTAACACTTACACTAACCCTAACCCTATCCCTAAGACTAACTCTAACTCTCTCCCTAGCCCTAGCCCTAGTTCTAAACCTATCCCTTACCATAACCCAAATGCTAGCCTTATCCCTAGCCTCAAACTTAGCCCTCACCTTCACTGAAGGCTTAAACCTGGATCTAAAACTAAAATTAAGCATAGACCTCACCCTAATACTAGCCCTAATCCTAATTCTAATTGGAAAACTAGCCCCAAATCTACCCTAAACCTAAAACAAAACCCAGCCATAACCCTAAACCTTAAGCTAAACCAAACCCTAAAGCTAAACCTAGCCCTAAACCTACCCCTAACCTTAACCCTAGAAATAACCCTGACCCTGACTCAGCCCCTAACACTAACCCTAGCTCTAAATATTGCCCTAACGCTAACACTAGAACTAACCCTAAATGAAAANACCCTAACCCTAACCCTAACCCTAACCCTAACCCTAACCCTAACCCTAACCCTAACCCTAACCCTAACCCTAACCCTAACCCTAACCCTAACCCTAACCCTAACCCTAACCCTAACCCTAACCCTAACCCTAACCCTAACCCTAACCCTAACCCTAACCCTAACCCTAACCCTAACCCTAACCCTAACCCTAACCCTAACCCTAACCCTAACCCTAACCCTAACCCTAACCCTAACCCTAACCCTAACCCTAACCCTAACCCTAACCCTAACCCTAACCCTAACCCTAACCCTAACCCTAACCCTAACCCTAACCCTAACCCTAACCCTAACCCTAACCCTAACCCTAACCCTAACCCTAACCCTAACCCTAACCCTAACCCTAACCCTAACCCTAACCCTAACCCTAACCCTAACCCTAACCCTAACCCTAACCCTAACCCTAACCCTAACCCTAACCCTAACCCTAACCCTAACCCTAACCCTAACCCTAACCCTAACCCTAACCCTAACCCTAACCCTAACCCTAACCCTAACCCTAACCCTAACCCTAACCCTAACCCTAACCCTAACCCTAACCCTAACCCTAACCCTAACCCTAACCCTAACCCTAACCCTAACCCTAACCCTAACCCTAACCCTAACCCTAACCCTAACCCTAACCCTAACCCTAACCCTAACCCTAACCCTAACCCTAACCCTAACCCTAACCCTAACCCTAACCCTAACCCTAACCCTAACCCTAACCCTAACCCTAACCCTAACCCTAACCCTAACCCTAACCCTAACCCTAACCCTAACCCTAACCCTAACCCTAACCCTAACCCTAACCCTAACCCTAACCCTAACCCTAACCCTAACCCTAACCCTGGCATAGCCCTAATGATAACACAAATCCTAGCCCAAATCCGAGGCCAAACCCTATTTTTTAACTCTAACCCTAACCCTAACCCTAACCCAAGCCCTAAACCTAACCCTAACCTTAACCCTACCCTATCCCTAAGCCAAACCCTCACCCTAATGCTACCCTATTCCTAAACTTAATCCTTAGCCTACCCGAAACCCTAAATCTATTACTAGTCCTATACTAGCCCTCATTCTAGCTCTAAATCTATCCCTAACCCTGACCCTTATTCTGACCCTAACACTAACCCTAAGTCTAAATCTGACCCTAACACTAAACCAAACCCTAACACTACCCCTACCGGTAAACCTATACCTAAACCTAACAGTAACACGAGGACTAGACCAAACCTAATCCTAAATAGAGTCATAAATCTAGCTCTATCACTAAACAAAAACCTAGCACTATCTCTAACAATAACCGTTAACCTAACGTAAAAACTAACCCTATCCCTAGACCCAATGCTAGTCGTAATTCTGGCACTCACCATAAACCTAACCCTATCCTGAACAATGAACCTTAACCTAAAACAAACTCTAGCTCTAAACCTTATCATAACCCAAAACCTAACTCTAACACTAGACATATCCATAACTCTGACCCTTAAAGTAGCCATAAACATATTCCTAGCTCTTATATTTCCCATAGCCCTAATTTTAGCCCTAAACCTCATACAAAATCTAGCTCTTATCCTAGCCCTAAACCTAGCTGTAATTATAACCCTAACCATAACCCTAGACCTTAGCCTAATCCTATGCTCACCCTAACCCTAAACCAAGCTCAAATTCTAACCCTTACTCTAAACTTGACCCTAACCTAACCCTAGCCCTGACTCTAACCCTAAACCTCACCCAAGACCTAACCCTAACTCAAATGTGAATACTTACTCTAAAACTATCCCTGACACTAATCCTAGGCCTAAATATAACCCTAGCCCTAATTGTAACCTTATCCCTAGCCCTAACCTTAGCTCTAACACCTTCCATTACCCCAAAGATGAGTCTAACTCAAATGCTAACACTAGGTCTAATGCTAACCCTATCACTAACACTAACCCTATCCATTACTCTAAATCTAACCTGAACCCTAAACCCTTTCCTATCCATTACCCTATCTGTAACCCTAACCATAAAGCTAATTCAATCTTTAACTCTAAAATTTAACCTAAACCAAACCCTACCTAAACCCTGACCCTAATAATACACCTAGCTTTAAGCCTGACCCTTACCCTAAACCTAACCCTTACACTAGACCTAGTCATAACCTAACCCTAAAACTAATACTAACCATAAATCTAGACCTGACATCAGCCCTGTCCCTAATCCCAGCCCTAGCCCTAACACAAACCCTCAACCTAGCACTAAACATAGGCTTAATCTTAACCCTAGCCCTAACCCTAATTCTAACCCTCGCCTTAGCCCTAAACCTAGCTATAACCCCATCCCTTCCCCTAACCCTAATCCTAAACCTAGGCCTACCCCTAACACTAACCCTATCCCTAAATATGGCTCTAATTTAGCCCTAACCCTAAACCTAACCCTAAACCTGGGCCTAAGACTAACTCTAACTCTCGCCCTAGCCCTATTTCTAATTCTAACTCTATCTATTACCATAACCCTAACACTAGCCCTAACCTTAGCCCTAAACCTAGATCTAATCATAACAATAAATCTAAGCCTAAACCTCACCATACCACTAGCCCTAACACTATCGCTAATCCTAAAAGTAGCCCTAGCTGTAAAACAAAACGGTGCCAAAGCCCTAACCCTAACCCTAACCAAACCATAATCTTAGACTTGATATTAGACCTATCCCTAATTCTGACCCTAACCCTTACACAAACCCTAACCCTACACCGAGCCTTAACCCTAGCCATAATTCGAGTCTATCTATCCCTAACTCTGATCAATAACACTGATTCTGACTCTGACGGTAACACTAAACCTATCTTTAATCATCACCCTAAACCTAAACCTAATCTACACACTAGATTTAGACATAATGCTAAACCTAATACTAGCCCTAATCATAACCCTAGTTCTTCCATTAGCTGTAGTCCTAAATAGCCCTAACCTAACTCAAAACCTAAACGTAATCAGAGCCCTAACCGTAACTTTAACCCCAGCTCTAACCCTAACACTAGCCAAAACATTAACCTAAACCTAACCATAAACCTAAACCTTGTCCTAACCTGAAATCTAACCCAAACCATAACCCTAATCCTAGCCATAATCCTAGCCCTATCCCTAGTTCTAATCTTATCCATTACCCTAACCATAACCCTAACCAAATTCTAACCCTAGGCCTAACCATAACCATACCCCTAACCTAACCATAACCCTAGTCCTAACTGTAGCTCTAATCCCATCTATTACCCTAACCATAACCCTAACTGAATTCTATCCCTAAGCCTAAACCTTATTTTATCCCTAACCTAAACCTGTCCATTACTCTAAATCTAAACTTAACCCTAAACCTAACTATATCCATTACCCTAACTGTAACACTAACTCTAATGCTAATTTGAGCCCTAAGCCTAACTCTTAACCTAACCCATACCCTAACCCTGACTCTGACCCTAATAATACACCTATCTGTAAACCTGAACCTAATCTTCCACCTAACACATACAATAGACCTGGCCATAATACTTACCCTAAAACTATCCCTAACCATAACCCTAAACATGACATTAGCCCTATCCCTAATCCTAGCCCTAACCCTAACACAAATCCTAGCCCTAATCTTATCCCTAAACCTAGCTTAATCCTAACCCTAACATAAACCCTAGCCCTAAACCTAATTTTATGCTTTGTCCTAGCCCTAAATGTAGCTGTAACATCATACATTTCCCTAACTCTAAGGCTAATCCTAACCGTAGCCCTAAACCTAGGCCTAAACCTACCCCTAACCATAGCTCTAATCTAGCTTTAATTTAGCTCTAACCCTAAACCTAACACTATCCCTAGCCCTAAGACTAACTCTAACTCTTGCCCTAGCCCTATCCCTAATTCTAAACCAATCCCTTACCATAACCAAAATCCTATACCTATCCCTAGCCCCAACCCTAGCACTAACCTTCACCCTAGACATAAATGTGGATCTAACCCTAACCTTAAGCCTAAAGCTCGCTCTAACACTAGCCCTAACTCTAATGCTAATTGGAAAACTAGCCCTAACAGTATCCTAGCCCTAAAACAAAATCGAGCCATAACCCTAACCCTAATCCTTAACCTAAACCAAACCCTAACCCTACACCTAGCCGTAAGCGTAGCCCTAATTTGAGTCCTAACCCTAACCCTAGAAGAACCCTGACCCTTATTCGGACCCTAACAGTAACCCTAGCTCTAAACATTGACCTAATGCTAAACCTAGAACTAGCCCTAATTGAAATCCTAGTTCTTTCATTAGCTGTAGCCCTAATGCTAACACAATCCTAGCCCTATTCTGAGCCCTAAACCTAGGTTTAACCCTAAACCTAACCCTAACCCTAAACCTAAATCTAACTCTACCTCTAACCCTATCAATTACCCTAAGTCAAACCCTCACCCTAATGCTACCCTAGTCCTAACACTAATCCTTAGCCTACACCAAACCCTATCTATTACTAGTCCTAATCCTAGCCCTCATTCTAGCTCTAACCCTAACTCTAACCCTGACCCTTATTCTGAGCCTAACACTAACCCTAGGTCTAAACTTGACACTAACCCTAAAGCGAACACTAACCCTACCCGTACCACTAAACCTATACCTAAACCTAACAGTAACACTAGCACTAGACCAAACCTAATCCAAAATAGAGTCATAAATCTATCTTTAGCCCTAAACAGAAACCTAGCACTAGCCCTAAAAATAACCATTAACCTAACGTAAAGACTAACTCTATCCCTAGATCCAACGATAGTTCTAAATCTGGCCCTTACCCTAAACCTAACCCTAACCTGAACAATGACCAGTACCCTAAAAAAAACTCTAGCTCTAAATCTTATCCTAACCCCAAACCTAACCAGAACACTAGACTTATCCATAACCCTAACCCTAAAACTAGCCATAACCATATCCCTAGCTCTTACATTACCCATAGCCCTAATGCTAGCCATAAACCTCACACAAAACATAGCCCTTATCCTAGCCCTAAACCTAGCCCTTATGGTAACCCTAACCATAAGCCTAGGCCTAATCCTAACCCTAACCCTCGCCCTAACCCTAATTATAGCTCAAACTCTAACCTTAATCTAAATATAACCCTAACACTAATTCTAACCCTAGCCCTGATTCTAACTCTGACCCTCACTCTAGCCTTAATCCTAGCTCAAACGCTAACACTTACCCCAAACCTAACCCTGACACTAACCCTAGACCTAACCCTAACCCTAGTCCTAATTCTAACCTTAACCCTATCCCTAACCATAATTCTAACCCTATCCATTACCCTAAAGATAAGCCTAATCCAAATGCTAAAAATAGGCCTAATGCTAACACTATTGCTAACACTAACCCTATTCATTACTCTAAAGCTAACCTGAACCCTAAACCTAGCTCTATCAATTACCCTAACCCAAATCCTAACCCTATCCCTAACGTTAATTCAAGCCTTAACCTTAAATCATAACCTAAACCAAACCCTACCTGAACCTTGACCCTAATAATACACCTAGATTTAAACCTGACCCTTAACCCAAAACCTAACCCTTACACTAGACCTAGCCATAACCTAACCCTAAAACTAACTGTAACCATAAACTTAGACGTGACATTAGCTCCAGCCCTAATCCTAGCCATAACCCTAACACAAACACTAGTCTTCATTTAGGCCTTTACCTAGCCTTAATCCTAACAAAACTCTAACTCTCTCCCTATCTCTAATTTTAACCCTCGCCCTAGACCTGAACTTAGGTATAACCCCACCCTTTCCACTAACCCTATCACTAACCCTAACCCTAAGACTAACCATATTTCTAGCCCTAAACATAGGCCTAACCCTAATACTAACCTTAGCACTAATCCTAGCCCTAATTTACACCTAACCCTAACTCTACCCATAACCTTGGCCTAAGACTAACTCTAACTCTCCCCCTAGCCCTATTTCTAGTTATGACCCTATCCATTACAATAAACCTAACAAAAGTCCTAAACTTAGCCCTAACCCTAGCCCTAGACCCTACCCTAGATCTAACCATAACTATGCATTTGACCCTAACCCTAAGCCTAATCCTCAACCTACTACTAGACCTAACACTATCGCTTATCCTAAAACTAGCCGTAACCCTAGCCTTATCCCTTAAAAAAACTGAGCCATTGTCCTAACCCTAAATGTTAACCTCAACCAAACCCTAACTCTAAACCTAGCCATAACCTTCTAGCTCTAATTCATGTCCTAGTACTAAAATTAACCTTGACCCTGACTTATATTCTAACACTAACCTTAGTTCTAACTATCACACTAACCCTAAAGATAAAGCTAAGGCTAGATCTAGACCAAATACTAACTCTAATCATAACCTTAGATCTTATATTAGCCATAGCCCTAACCCTAGCCCTACACCTAACAGAAAAACTAGCCCTAATCTGAGCCCTAACCCTAGATTTAAACCTAAACCTAAACCTAACCCTAGCCCTAACCCTAACCCTAAACCTAGCCCTAAACCTAGCTCTAACTCTTTCACTTACCCTAAGCCAAACCCTATCCATAATGCTAACCTTAGTCCTAATCCTAATCCATAGCCTAATCCAAA
>NW_026005762.1:37381-43548 GCF_001458135.2 Marmota marmota marmota | reverse complement strand
CTCCAACCCTAACATTACCCTAACCCTAATATTAACCCTAGCCCTAAACCTAACCCTATCTCTAACCCTAATTGTAAACCTAAACCTCAACCTAACCCTAAACCTAACCCTTGCCATAAACTTAACCCTAACTCAAACCCTAACCCTTACCCTATATCAAAACTAAACCTACCTCTAAACCTAAATTTAACCACAACCTAACCTTAATCCTAACCCTAATCTTACATCTAACCCAATACATTATTCTAAAACTAACCCTAACCCTAATGAAAACCCTAGCCCTAACCCCAACCTTAACCCTAACCATAACCATAACCCTAACCCAGAACTAACACTAAACATAACACTCCCCCTGCCCTAACCATAGCTTCAGCCCTAACCCTTACCCTAACCCTAACTCTAGCCCTAGCCCTAACCATAACCCTAACTCTAGCCCTAACCCTAACACTAAACCTAGCCCTAATCCTAGTCCTAATTTAGCCCTATTCCTAACAATAACCCTAACCCTACAATTAAGACTGACTATAATTCTGACACAGGACCATCCCCTACTTCTAACCCTATCCCTTACAATAACCCTAACCCAAGCCCTAACCCTAGTCATAACCCTTGCACTATCCTTAGCCCTAGCACTAACTCTGATCAAAATCTTTCTCTAAAACTAACCCTAAACCAATGCCTCAGTCTAACCCTGAAACTAGCTCTAACCCTAATGCTAATCCTAAAATTAGCCCTAACCCTAGTCCTAGCCCTAAAACAAAACCAAGCCATACCCCTAGCACTAACCCTTACCCTAGACCAAACCCTAACTCTAACCCTAACCCTAAGACTAACTCTAACTCTCACACTAGTCCTATACCTAGTTCTAATCCTATCCCTTATCATCACCATACACCTAGCCCTAAAGAAGCCCTACCCTACCCTATACTTAGCCCTATCTCAAAACCTAGATCTAAACCTAACTCTAAATCTAACACTAACCTTAAGACTAAATCTACCCATAAGTCTACTCCTAACCCTAACCCTTAACCTAAGCCTAAACCTCACACTTACACTTGCCCTAACGCTAAGACTAATCTTAGACTATCCCTAACCCTTCCCCTTGCCGTAAAACAAAATGGAGTCATAGCCCTAACCTTAGCCCTTAACCTAAAACAAATCCTAACCCTACACCTAGCCCTAATCCTATCCCTAATTGTAGTCTAACCCTAACATGAAAACTAACCATGACCCTGACTCTGACCCTAACACTTTAACTCTAACTCTAACCCTAACCATAGCCCTAAACCTAGATCTAAATCAATCCCTTACCCTAAGTGAAACCCTAAACCTAAGAGTAACCCTAGACCTATCCCTAATCCTTAGACTAACCAAAACCAGAATCCTATTAATAGTCCTAATCTTAGCCCTCATTTTAGCTCTAACACTATCCCAAAACCTAACCATGACCATTACTCTGACCCTAATACTAAACCTAGGTCTAACACTAACCCCCACCCTAACCTAAAATTTACCAAAATCCTATCCCTAGACCTAACTCTGAACCTAATTCTTAGCCTAGTCCTAACCGTAGCTCAGAACCTAAGCCTTATGCTAAATATAACCCTAATCCTAATCCTAGTTCTAAACCTCAGCTTAACCCTAACACAAGACATAATCCTAACCATAACCCTAGCCCTAAACTTAACTCTAACTCTATCCATTATCCTAAACATAACCCTCACCATAATGCTAACTCTAGGCGTAATCCTAACCCTATTGCTTTCCCCAAACCTATCAATTACCCTAAACCTACCCTAAACCATAAACCTAACCCAACCATTACACTAACACTAACCTTAATGCTAATTTGAGCCCTAAACCTAACCTCAAACCTAAACCAAATCCTAACATTGACCGTGACCCTAATAATTCCTCTAGCTCTAAACCTTACTCTTACCCTACCTAACCCTTACATTAGACCGAGCCATAAACCTAACCCTAAAACTATTCCTAACCTTAACCTTGATATTAACCCTAGCCATAATTCTAGCCCTAACCCTAACACAAACCCTAGCCCTTATCCTAGCCCTAAACATAGCCTTAATTTTATCCCAAACCCAAACCCTAATCTAACACCAACCCTAGCCCTAATCTTAGCCCTAATTTATCCCTATCCCTAACCTTAACCCTAATTCTAGACCAAAGACTAACTCTAATTCTCACCCTAACCCTAACCCTAGTTCTAATCCTATCCCTTATTAGAACCCTAGTCCTAGCCCCAACCTTTGGTCTAACCCTAGCCCTATTCATAGCCCTGGCCATAACCCTAACTCTAAATCTAACCCTAAACCTCACACTAACACTAGCCCTAACAATAACGCTAATCCTAAAACTAGCCCTAACCCTATCCCTAGCCCTAAAACAAAAACAAATCATAGCTGTAACCCTAACCCTTAACCTGAACTAAATTGTAACCCTACACCTAGCCCTAACCATATCCCTAATTCTAGTCCTGATCCTAACCCAAAAACTAACCCTGACCCTGACTCTTACCCTAACACTAACCCTGGCTCTAAACATCATCATCACTGTAAACCTCAACCTAACACTAGCCCTAGCCCTAACCCTAACCCTATAACTAGCACTAATCATAACCCTACTGCATACATTAGCTGTATTCTTAACCCTAGCCCTAACCTAATGCAAAACCTAGCCTTAATCTGAGTCCTAAACCTAGCTTTAACCCTAAACTTAAACCTAACCCTAACCCAAAAACTAGCCCTAATCCTATACATAACCCTAGCCCTAATCTTAGGTCTAAACCTATCCATTACCCTAAAAATAACCCTAACCCTTAAGCTAACCCTAGGCCTAACCCTAACCCTATCCATTACACTAAACCAAACCTAAACCCTAAAACTAACCCTGTCATTACCCTAAACCTAAACCCTAACTTAACCCAAACCCTAACCCTGACCCTGACCCTAAAAATAACCCTAGATATAAACCTGAATCTTACCCTAAACCTAACCTTGCACTGGACCAAGCCATAAACCTAACACTAAATCTAGCCCTAAGTATAACCCTAGACCTGACATTAGCCCTAGCCCTAATACTATCCCTAACCCTAACACAAACCCTAAACCTCATCCTAGCTATAAACCTAGCCTTAATCATAACCCTAACCCTAACTCTAGCCCTAATCCTAATACTAACCTTGCCCTAGCCCCAAACCTAGCCAAAACAATTTCCCTTACCCTAAACGTAACCCTAACTCTAACCCTAACCCTAACTCTTGTTGTCACCCTTGTCCTATCCTTAGCCCTAGATCTAAACCTAACTTTAAATCTAACCCTAACTCAATGCCTAAGCCTAAAACTAACCCTAACCCTGATGCTAATTCTAAAACTAGCCCTAACCCTAGCTCTAACACTAATTGTATCCGTAATTTAGACCTCTCCCTAAACCTAAACTTAATCCTAGTCTAAGAATCACTCTACCTTCACACTGGCCCTATCACTTGGTCTAATCCCATCCCTTCACAAAACCCTAACCCTATCCCAAATCCTAGTCCTAACCCTTGCCCTATCCTTAGCCCTAGCACTAACCTTAGATAAAATCCTAACTCTAAATCTAACCCTAAACCAAAGGCTAACCCTAATTCTAAGACAACCACTAACCCTAACACTAATCCTAAAAATTGCCCTAACCCTAACCTTAGCCCTAAAACCAAACCAAGCCAAAGCTCTAACCCTAACCCTTAACCTAAACGAAGCCATAACCCTAAACCTAGCCCTAACCCCAGCCCTAATTCGAGTTTTAAGCCAAACCCTAAAACTAACCCTGACATTTACTCTAACCATAACACTAGCTGAGGTCTAAATATCACACTAACCCTAAACCTAAACCTAACACTAAACCTATACCTAAAACACTAAAATTAGCTGTAATCATAATATGGCTACTTTCATTAGCTGTAACCCTAATCCTAGCATTAACTTAACCCAAAAGCTAGCCCTAATCCGAGACCTAACCCTAGCTATAACCCTAACCCTTACCCTACACTAGCCCTAATCATAACCATAACCCTAGCCCTAAACTGATCTCTACTCTATCCATGACCATAACCATAAGCCTAATGCTATGCTAATTTGAGCCCTAATTTAAACCTTAACCTCTCCCAAACCCTAACCCAGAACTTGACCCTAATAATACCCCTAGTTCGAAACCTGCCACTAACCCTAAACCTAACCCTGACACTAGACACATCCATAATCCTAACCCTAAAACTATCTTTAACCATAATTCTGGACCTGAAATTAGCCCTAACACTAATAATAGCCCTAACCCTAAAAAAAAAAATAAATAAATAAATAAACCTACCCCTCATCCTAGCCCTAAACCTAGCCTTAATCATAACCCTAATCCTAACCACAGTGCTAACCCTAATTCTAACACTCACCCTACCTCTAAACCTAGATATAAAGCCATCCCTTAACCTAAAATTTGCCCTAACTCTAAACCTAAACTCTACACTATAACTCTTAACTCTAACCCTAACCCTAACCCTAATCCTAACCCTAACCCTAGGCTTAAACTAAATACTAAACCTATCCCTAATCCTAGCCCTAATTTAGCCTTATCTCTAACCATAACCCTAACCCTAGCCCTAAGACTAACTCTCGCCCTAGCCCTATCCCTAGTTCAAAACCTATCCCTTACCATAACCCTAACCCTAGCCCTAACCCTTGTCCTATTATTAGTTCTAGCCCTAACCCTAGATCTAACCCTAATTTCAAATTTAACCCTAACCCTAAGCCTAAGCCTAGCACTAACACTAGCCCTAACCCTAACCCGAGGACTAAAACAAAACCGAGCATTAGCCCTAACCCTAAACCTTAACTTAAACCAAACCCTAATACTACAAGTATACCTAACCCTAGCACTAATTTGACTCCTAACCCTAACCTTAAAACCAACCCTGACCCTGACTCATATCCTAACACTCACCCTAGCTCTAAACACCACCCTCACCTTAAACTGAACCCTAACAGTAACCCTAGCCCTAATTCGAGTCCTAAATTTAACACTAAAACTAAGCCTGACCCTGACTCCTATCCTAACACCAACCCTAGCTATAAATATCACCCTAACCGTAAATCTAACCCTAACACTAAACCTGATACCGTAACACTAAAACTAACGCTAATGGTAACCCTAGTACTTACATTAACCATTGCCCTAACCCTAGCCCTAACCCTAACACAAAACCTAGGCCTAATCTGAGCCCTAAACCTAGCTTTAACCCTACCTCTAACCATAACCATAGCCCTAACCCTAGCTCTAAACCTATCTCTTACCTAAGCAAAACCCTAAACCTATGGGTAACCCTAGACCTATCCCTAATCCTCAGGATAACCAAAATACTAACCCTATTAATAGCCTTTACCCTTGCCCTCATTCAAGATCTAACCCTATCCAAAACCATAACACTAACCCTGACCCTTATACTCACCCTACCACTAATCCTAGGTCTAATCCTAACCATAACCCTAAAAAAACCTACCATAATCCTATCCCTAGACCTAATCCTGAACCTAACACTCAGCCTAGCCCTAACCATAGCTCAGAACCTAACCCTTACACTAAACATAACTGTAGCCCTAATCCTAGTTCTAACCCTAACCCTAACTCAAGACCTAATCCTAACCATAACCCAAGACCCAACCTTAAGTCTAACTGTATCATTACCCTAAACATAACCCTTACCCTAATGCTAACCCTAGGCATAACCCTAAATATATCACTATCCCCAAACTTATCAATTACCCTAAACCGACCCTGAACCCTATACCTAATCCAATCATTACCTTAACAATAACCCTAATGCTAATTCGAGCCCTAACCCTAAACTCAAACATAAACCAAACCTTAACACTGACACTGACCCTAATAATTCCCATAGCTCTAAACCTCACTCTTACCCTATACCTAACCCTTACACTAGAACTAGCCATAAAACTAACCCTAAGACTATCTCTAAGCATAAATCTAGACCTGATTTAGCCCTAGCCATGATATTAGCCCTAACCCTAACACAAACCCTAGCCCTTATCCTAGCCCTAAACATAACCTTAATTATAAACCTAACCATAATCCTAGGCCTAACCCTAACACTAACCCTA
>NW_026005762.1:25614-33474 GCF_001458135.2 Marmota marmota marmota | reverse complement strand
AGAAAGGGGGAACTGTGGTGAGCCGCTTCTGCCGTTTATGCAAATTATGGTCGCCATTACAAGATGGCGCTGGCTCCGCTGTGGTCTGTGACAAACAACTCCTTATTTGGGAGAGTTGGCGCATGACTTTTCATCACCCTATGAGAAAGCTCCACGTGGCTGCTTTGCATTGGGGCTTGAGATGCTTTATTAAGGCTGGGAGGGGCATCCGAGGGGAGAGAAGAATCCGAGAGGGAGAAGAAGAACTATCAGGGGCCTGAATAAAACTGCTGAAAGAAGATTCTTGAGTTGCGTTTTTCTTGCGGGCAAGAAGTCGCGACACTAAACATTAACAATAGACCTGATATTAGCCCTAGACCTGGTCGTAGCTGTAACCCTAACAGAAACCCTAGCCCTTAACTGGCCCTAAACCTAGCCTTAATCCTAAACTGAACCATAACCCTAGGCCTAATTCTAATTCTAAACCACACCCTAGCCCTAAAGCTAGCTATAACCCCACCCATTCCCCTAAACTTAACCTTAACCCCAATGCTAACCCTAACTCTAGACCAACCCCTTGGCCTAACCCTAACACTAACCCTAGCCTTAATACTAGCCCTAATTTAGCCCTAACCCTAACTCTAACCCTAGCCCTAATCCTAGCCCTAATTTATCCCTACCCTAAACCTAACCCTAAGACTACTACTATGACTAACTCTAATTCTCACCCTAGCCATATCCCTAGTTGTAACCATATTTGTTATCATAACCCTAACCCTCGCCCTAACCCTAGCCCTAGCCCTAAGCCTAAATCTAACCCTAACTCTAAATCTAACCCTAACCCTAAGGCTAAACCTCAACGTAATACTAGTCCTAACCCTGAAGTTAATCCATAATCTAGCCGTAACCATATCCCTAGCCCTAAAACAAAACCAACCCATATCCCTAACCCTTAACATAAACCAAACCATAATCGTACATCTAGTATTAATTTTAGCCCTAATTCTAGTTATAACCCTAACCCTAAAACTAACCCTGACCCTGACACTGACCCTAACAAAAACTCTTGCTCTAAACATCACCCTAACCATAAACCTAACCATAACACTAGACCTAGCCCCAACCCTAACCCTAAACTAGCACTAATTGTAACACTAGTTCATACATTAGGCATAGCCCTAACCCTAGCCATAACCAAACCCAAAACCTAGCCCTAACCCTAAACCTAAACCTAACCCTAACCCAGAACCTAGCCCGAAACCTTACCCTAACACTAGCCAGAATTCTAACCATAACCTTAGCCCTATCACTAGCTCTAACCCTATCCATTACCCTAACCATAACCATAACTCTAATGGTAACCTTAAGCCTAACCCTAACCTTATCCCTAACCCTAACCTATTTCATTAACCTAAAAGTAACCTGAACCCTAAACCTAACCCTATCATTGCCCAAATCCTAAACCTAATTCTAATTCGAGCCCTAACTCTAAACCTTAACCTAAACCAAACCCTAATTCTGACCCTTCCCATGATAATATACCTAGCTCTAACCCTTACCATGCCCATAAACCTAACACTTATACGAGACCTAGCCATAAACCTAACCCTAAAACTATATCTAACCATAACCCTAGACCTGACATTTGCCTTAGCCATAATTCTAGCCCTAATCAAAACAAAAACCAAACACATAACCCTAACCCTAACCCTAGCCCTAATCCTATTCATAAGCCTAGCCTTAAATTTAGCTCTAAACCTATCAATTACCCTAAACATAACCCTAATTATAATGCTAACCCTAGGCCTAAATCTAACCCTATCCCTAACCATAACCCTACCCATTATGCTAAATCTAACCTGAATCCTAAACCAAACCATATCATTACCCTAACCCAAACCCTAATGCTAATTCGACCCTAACACTAAACCCTAACCTAAACAAACCCCTAAATCTTACCCTGACCCTAATAATACCCCTAGCTCTAAATTTGACCCTTACCCTAAACCTAACACTTACACTAAACATAGCCATAAACCTAACCTAAAACTATCCCTAACCATAACCCTAGACCTGACATTCGCCCTAACACCAATCCTAGCCTAAACCTAACACAAACCCTAGCTGTAAACCAAGCCTTAATCATAACTCTAATGAAATCCTAGCCATAACCCTAATTCTAACCGTCACCCTAGCCCTATCCCTAGCTCTAACCCCATCGCTTACACTAAACCTAACCCTAAGCCTAAAACTAACCCTAGGCCTAAACATAACCATAAACCTAGCCCTATTCCTAGCCCTAATTAAGTCCTATACCTAACCAAAAACTAAGCCTAGCACTAAGACTAACTCTCACTCTCACCCTAGCCCTATTCCTAGTTCTAACCCTATCCCTTATCATAACCCTAATCCTAGTCATAAACCAAGACCTAACAGTTCCCTATCTTTAGCCCTAGACCTAACCCTAGATCTAATCCTAAATCTAAATCTAACTTTAATCCTAAGCCTAAACCTAAGCCTAACACTAGCCCTAACCATAGCCCTAGCCCTAAAACAAAATCGAGCCAAGCCCTAACTTAACCTAAACCCAAACCTAATCCTACATCTAGCCCTAACCCTAGCCCTAATTTGAGTCCAAACCCTAACCCCAAATCTACTCTGACCTTGAATTTGACCGTAACACTAATCCTAGCTATAAACATCACCCTAACGTTATACCTAACCTAACACTACACCTAGTTCTAACCCTAATCCTATAACTAGCCCAAATCATAACTCTAGTCCTTACATTGGCCATAACACTAAACCTAGCCCTAACTCTAACCAAAACCTGGCCTTAATGCAAGACCTAACCCTAGCTTTAATCCTAAACCTAAACATAACACAGGCCCTAACCCTAACCCTAAACATAGCCCTAAATCTAGCTCTAATCCTATACCTTATCCTAAGCCAACCCTAACCCTAATGCTAACCCTAGTCCTAACCCTAATCCTTAGCCTAACCCAAACCCTAACCCTATTACTAGTCCTAAACCTAGCCCTCATTCTAGCTCTAACAATAACCCAAACCCTAAACCTAACCCTGATACATATTCGGACCCTAATGGTAAATGTATGTCTAAACCTCACCCTAACCTTAAACCGTACCCTAACACTAGCACTACCAATAAACCTATACCTAAACCTAACCATAACACTAGCCCTAGACCTAAACCTAATCCTAAATCTAGCCATATATCTAGCCCTAGATCTAAACATAAACCTAGCTCTTAACCTAACCCAAACACTAACCCTACCCCTAGACCTAACTCTAGTGATAATTCTGGGTTTAACCCTAACCCTAACTATAACCTGAACACTGACCCTGACCCTAACACTAACCATAGCTCTAAACATCACGCTAATGTTAACCCTAACCTTAACACTTGACCTAGCTGAAACACTTACCCAAAAGTAGCTGTAATCATAACCCTGGTTCATACATTAGTTGTAGGCCTAACACAAGCTCTAAACTAACGCAAAACCTGGCCCTAATATGAGGGTTAACCCTAGTTTTAACCCTAACCCTAAAACTATCCCTAACCCATACCCTAACCCTGGCTCTAACCCTAGCTCTTACCCTATCCATTACCTTAAGCTAAACCCTTAACCTAGGGCTAAGGTTAGTCCTAACCCTAATCCATAGCCTAATCCAAACCCTAACCCTATTACTAGTCCTAACCCTAACCTTCGTTTTAGCTCTAACCCTAAACCAAACCCAAACCTAACCCTGACACTAAATCTGACCCTAACACTAACCGTAGATCTAATCCTGACCTTAACCCGAAACTAAACACTAACATTAGCCCTACCAGTAATTCTATATTTAAACCTAAACCTAACATTAGCCCTAGACCTAAACCTAAGCCTAAATCTACCATATTTCTAGACCTAGACTTGAACAACAACCTAGCCTTAGCCCTAACAAAAACCCTTAACCTAACCCAACAACTAACCCAACCCCTAGACCTAGCCCTAGTTCTAATTCTGGCACTAACCCCAACACTAACTCTAACCTGAACACTAGCCTTGACCCTAACATAATCCTATCTCCAAAGCTCACCCTAACCCAAAACCTAATCCTAACACTAGACCTAGCCATAACCCTAACCCTAAAACTAGCCCTAATCATAACCCTAGCTCTTACATTATCCTTGGTTCTAACCCTAGGCCTAAACTAACAAAAAACCTAGCCCTAATCCTAGGCCTGAACATAGCCCTAAGTGTAACCCTAAACTTAACCCTAGTCCTAACCCTAACCCTAAGCCTCGCTTTAGATCTAACCCTAGCTCAAAGCCTAACCTTTACCCTAAACATAACCCTAGCTCTATCCCAAACCCTAACCTAACACTAGCCCTAATCCTAACCTTAACCATAGCCCTAACCATACTCTAATTCTATCCACTACCCTAACCCTAGCCCTAATCATAACAATAACCCTAGTGTGAATGCTAGCTCTAGTTCTATCCATTACCCTAACCATAATCCTAATCCTAATGCTAATCCTAGGCTTAACCCTAACCCTATCGCAATCACTAAACCTATCTATTACCCTAAAACTAACCTGAACCCTAATCCTAAGCCTATTCATTACCCTAACCCTAACTCTAACCCTAATGCTAATTTGAGCCCTAATCCTAAACCTTAACCTAAACCAAACCTTAAGCTGTACACTGACCCTAATAATACACATAGCTGTAAACTTGACCCTTACCCTAAATCTAACTCTTACACTAGACCTAACCATAAACATAACCCAAAACCTATCTCTAACCATAACCCTAGACCTGACATTAGCCCTAGCCCTAATCCTAGCCCTAACCCTAACATGAACACTAGCTCTCATCCTAGCCCCAAAGCTAGCCTTAATCATAACCCTAAACCTAATTCTAACCCTATCCCTAGCCTTAAACCTAGTTATAACCCCATCACCTACCCTAAATATAACCCAAACCCTAACCCTAACACTAAACATAACCCAAACCCTAACCCTAGCCCTAACCTTAACACTGGACTAACCCTAACACTAACTATTGCACTAATCCTAAACCTATCTCTAACCCTAGCTTTAAGACTAACTATAACTCTCACCCTAGCCCTAGCCCTAATGCTAACCCTATCACTTACAGTAACCCTATACCTAGCCCTAAGCCTCAAATAACCCTAGTCCTAACCTTACACCTTGCCCTAACCCTAGATCTAAACCTTACTCTAAATATAACCCTAATTCTACATCTAAACCTAACCCTAACACTAGCCATAACCTTAATGATAATCCTAAAACTAGCTGTAACCGTAGGCCTAGCCCTAAAACAAAACTGAGCCATAACACTAACCCTAAACTTTTACATAAACCAAACCCTAACCTTACATCTAGCCCTAAGCCTAGCCCCAATTCGAGTCCTAATCTTAACCCTAAAACTACCCCTGAACCTGTTTCTGACATTAACACTAACCCTACCTCTAAACATCACCTTAAACCCAAACCTTACCCAAACACTAGACATAGTCCTTACCCTAATTCTAAAACTAGTTCTAATCATAATCCTAGATCATACATTAGCCATAACCTTAAACCTAATGCTAACCAAAACCTAGCCCAAATCTGAGACCTAACTGTAGCTTTCACCCTAACCCTACCCTAACACTAGCCCTCACCCTAATTCAAACCCTAGCTCTAACTCTAGCTCTAACCTTATACTTTACCCTAAGCCAAACCCCAACCCTAATGCTAACCCTAGTCCTAAAACTAATCCTTAGTCTAACCCAAACCCTAACCCTATTACTTGTCCTAACCTGAGCCTGCATTCTTGTTATAACCATAACCCAAATCCTGACACTAACCCTGACACTTATTCTGACCCTAAACTTAAACCAAACCCTAACACTAGCCCTACCCATAACCATATATTTAAACTGAACCCTAACACTAAACCTAGATTAAACCTAATCCTAAATCTATCCATATCTTTAACCAAGACCTAAACAAAAACCTAGCCCTAGCTCTAGTGATAACCCTCAACCTAAGCCAAACACTAACCTTACCTCTAGACCTAATCAATCCTAATTCTGCCTATAGCCCTAACCCTAACGCTAATCAAAACACAGACCGTGACACTAACACTAACCCTAGCTATAAAACTGACCCTAACCAAAACTTAAACCTAACACTAGACCTAGCCATAACCGTAAACATAACCCTAGCCCTTACATTACCATAGCACTAAAACTAGCTCTAAACCTAACACAAAACCTAACCCTAATCCTAGGCCTAAATCTAGCCCAAACTGTAACCCTAACCCTAACCTAACTTATTCCTTACCCTAAGCCTAACCTTCACGCTAACCCTAACCCTTGCCTTAGGCCTAACCCTAGATAAAACCCCAAACTGAAACATAAACATAAACCTAGCCCTATTCTTAAACCTAATCCTAATCCTAGCCCTAATCATAATGTTAACACTAGCCCTAATACTATCTCTAAAATTATCCATTACCCTAAACCGAACCTTAACCCTAATGATAACCCTAGTTCTAATCCTAACTTTAAACCTAATCCTAGACCTAATCCTAAACCTAACCCTCATCAAAGACCTAATCCTATATAAAACCCTAACCCTTATTCTAACACTAAGCCTAGCCCAAACCCTATCACTAACCCTAAACCTAAAACTACCCCTAAAGCTAACCTAATATCTAACCCTATCCATTACCCTAACTCTAATGATGATCTTAGCCCTAACCCTAATACTAACCCTAAACCTAAAACTAGCCCTAATCCTAACCCGATATCTAACCCTATCCATTAACCTAACTCTAAAGATAACCTTAGATAGCAGCTCATTCAGCCATATGACAGGTAATTTCAGGCTGCCATTCGCCTGCATCTCGCAGACAAATTACTCAGGCTCAATGCTAAAGAACCTGCGGAAACTGCTTCTTGGAGCCTGCTCCTATCAGAACATACACGGAGCCCAGAGCTGCTGAATTCCAGCCCCCAGAACTGCTCTGGCCCAGGGCTAAAGAACCCATGGAAACTGCTTCTTGGTCCAGGTCCTGCTGAATACTGTGGAGGTAAATACCAACCGAGCCTTCATAGGAAGTGGCAACAGGATTGAGACGGGGCTTGTGAGGGCCGGTCAGAACTCACCCGTTGCTTTGGTTACCTGGCAAAGGGAACGAAATGCTGCCATTTGCATGGGATACCAACATGGCAGAGATCTGATGTCATCAGAAAGCGACGGAGGAGAGAACTTCATCGATACCAGTGGCGACAGAAACAGTTGGTCTCCTGGTAAAGAAAGTGAGTCACAAACACCCGAGTCTCTCTCACTTTGTCATCAAGCCAGAGGGGCAGAGCAGAGCCGCCACCTGCGCCCGCAAGGTAGGCAGACCTGCGACTGACCAGTGGAACAGGCCCAGTGGCCTGCCGGCACGGCAGACACGTCACCCCATTTGGAGTAGGGGCAGAGCAAAGCTGCCGCCTGTGCCCGCAAGGTAGGCAGACCTGAGACCAACCAGCGGAACAGGCCCAGCGACCAGCCAGCATGGTAGTCACATCACCCCAATTGGAGTAGGGGCAGAGCAGAGCCGCCGCCCGCACCCGGAACATGCCGAGCAACCCACCGGCGTGGTAGACATGTCACCTCAATTGGAGTAAGGGCAGAGCAGAGCCGCCGCCCACGCCTGCAAGGTAGGCAGACCTGCGACCGACCGGCAGAACAGGCCCAGCGGCCCGTCAGTGTGGTAGATAGATCACCCCAATTGGAGGAGGAGCACAGCCGCTGCTTGCCCATGCAAGGGAGGCTTTTCAACTATACAAGAGCAATATAAATATATAGGGG
>NW_026005762.1:16183-21516 GCF_001458135.2 Marmota marmota marmota | reverse complement strand
GAGAAGAGGGGAGGGGAGGGGAGGTGAGGGGGGATAGTAGAGGATAGGAAAGGCAGCAGAATACAACAGACACTTGTATGGCAATATGTAAATCAATGGATGTGTAACTGATGTGATTCTGCAATCTGTATACAGGGTAAAAATGGGAGTTCATAACCCACTTGAATCAAAATGTGAAATATGATATATCAAGGACTATGTAATGTTTTGAACAACCAACAATAAAAATTAAAAAAAAACAATAATAAAGATAACCTTAGCCCTAACCCTAACACTAACTCTAACCTTAACCGTAAATCTAATCCAAGACAATACCCTAAACCTAACCCTCACCCTAGCACTAAACCTAGCTCAAAACCTAACCTGTACCCTATACCTAACCCAAATTAACCTAACACAAATAAACCTAGGGTTAGGTTTGTGTTAACCCTAATACAAATCTAACTCTATCTCTAAACCTAATTCTAATCATTGCCCTAGCCCTAAACCAGCTATAACCCCATCCCTTCCCTTAAACCTAACCCTAAACATAACCCTAAACGTAGTGCTAACCCTAGGCCTAACCCTAACACCAATCCTAGACATATTTCTATACCTAATTTAGCCCTAAACTTAACCCTAACACTAGCCTAAAGACTAACTCTAACTCTCGCCCTAGCTCTATTACTAGTTCTAACCCTATCCCTTACCATAACCCACACACTAGACCTAACCTTAGCCCTAACCCTAGCCATAGCCCTAACCCTAGAATTAACCATAACTATAAATGTACCCCTAAGCCTAAACTCACCCTATCACTAGCAATAACACTAACATTAATTGTAAAACTACCCTTAACTTTAGCCTTAGCCCTAAAACATAACAAGCCATAGCACTAACCTTAACCCTTAACCTAAACCAAATCCTAACCCTACATCTAGCCCTAAGCCTACCCCTAATTTGAGTCCTATCCACAGCCCTAAAACTAACCCTGACCCAGACTCTGAACCTAACACTAATCCGAGCTCAAAACATCACCCTGAACTTAAACCTAACCAGAAAACTAGACTTAGCCCTAATTGTAACCCTAAAATTAGCCCTAATAATAACCCTAGTTCTTACATTAGCTCTATGCCTAAGACTAGACCTAATGTAACCCAAAACCTAGCCCTAATGGAGCCCCAACCGTAGCTTTAACCCTAACTCTAAACCTAAACCAAGTTCTAACCCTTACCCTAAACCTAACCCTAACTTTAATCCTTGCACTAACCCTAAAACTAACACTAAACCTAATGGTAACACTAACCATAACCCTAGCCCTAACCCTAGCTCTAACCCTATCCATTACCCTAACTCTAACCCTAATCCTAACCCTCGGCCTAACCCTAACACATTTACTAAGCCTAACCTATCCATTACCCTACACATAACCCTAACCCTAAACCTAACCAAACACTAAACCTAGACATAACACTAACCCTAAAACTAGCCCTAATTGTAACCCTAGTTCTTACATTAGCCTTAGCTCTTAAGCTAACACAAAACCTAGCCTAGCCCTAATCCGAGCTCTAACCCTAGCTTTAACCCTAGCCCTAACCCTAACCCTAACCCTAGCCCTAACATTAGCACTAACATTATCCCTTATCATAAGCCAAACTCTAACCCTAAAGCTACCCTAGTCCTAAACCTAATTCTTAGCCTAACCCAAAACCTAACTCTATTACTAGTCCTAACCCTAACTCTCAATCTATCTCTATAATTACCCCAAACCCTAACCATAACCCTGATTCTTATTTTGACCCTAACACTAACCATAGGTCTAAACCTTGGTTATCCTAACTTTATCCCTTACCCTAAGCCTAACTTTAGTTATCCTAACCTTATCCCTTACCCTTACCCTAAACCTAAACTGACCCCAAATATTGGCACTACCTGTGACCCTATACATAAGCCTAATCCTAACACTAGACATAGACCTACACTTAATTCTTCATCTAGTGATAACTCTAGGCCTAGCCCTAAACAAAAACTTAGCCCTAGCCCTAATAATAACCCTTAACTTTACACAAACACTAACACTATCCCTAGACCAAACCCTAGTTCTGATGCTGGCCCTAACAAAAAACCTAACCCTAACCTGAACACTGACACTTACCCTAACACAAACCCTAACTCTAAAACTTATGCTAACAAAAAACATAACCCTAACAGTAGACCTAGTCATATCACTAACCCTGAAACTAGCTATCAATATAAGCCAAACCCTACATCTAACTGTATTCATTACCCTAACCCTAACCCTAATGCTAACCCTAGCCCTAACCTTCACACTGACTCTAACCCTAATCTTCGTCATAGTCCAAACACTAGCTCAATCCCTAACACTTAAACTTAACCTAACCCTAACACTAACCCATGGCCTAAACCTAAACCTGACCTTAATCCTAGCCCTAATCCTAACCTTAAACCTATCCCTAACCCTAGCTCTAATCTTACATATTACCCTAACCCTAACCTTAACCTTAATGATAACCCTGGTCCTAACCCTAGCTCTAACCCTACTCATTACCCTAACCCTAATCCTAACCCTAACCCTGATGATAACCCTAGCCCTTACCCTAAATCTACCCTAACCCTAACCCTAGACATAACTATATACCTAACCCTTGCTATAGAGCTAACCCTTGCTCAAACGCTAACCATTACCGTGACCTAACCCTAAACTTATCCCTAACCCTAACCTTAAGACACAACCCAACACGACATCAAACTCTATCCAATACCCTAAACCTAATGATAACCCTAGTCCTAAACTTATCACTAACCTTGACCCTATCCATAACTATAACTTATACCTAACCCTAAACCCAATGCTTTCCCTAACACTAACCCTAGCTCAAATTCTAAACCATATCCTAAATGTAAACCTAACCCTATCCCTCAGCCTAACTCTAACTCTAGCCCTAACACTAACCATAACCCTAGCCCTAACCCTATCCATTACCCTAAGCATAACCATAACCCTAAGGCAAACCCTAGGCCTAACCCTAACCCTTTTGCTAGCTCTACCCTATCAGTTAACCTACACCTAATATGAACCCTAAACCTAATCCTATCATTACCCTAACCAAACCTTAATGCTAATTCAAGCTCTAAACCTAAACCCTAACTTAAACCAAATACAAAACCTAATTCTAACCCTAATAATAACCCTAGCTCTAAACCTGACCCTTACCCTAAACCTAACCCTTACATTAGACCTACCCATAAATCTAACCCTCAATCTATCCCTAACATAAGCCTAGACCTAACTTTTGCCATAACCCTAAAACAAACCATAGCCCTCATCCTAGCCCTAAACCTAGCCTTATTACTAAACCAAACCATAATCCTAGCCCTAACCAAAATTCTAACCTTTGACCTAGCCCTAAAACTACCTCTAACCCCATCCCTTCCCCTAAAACTAACCCTATTCCTCAACCTAAACCTAAGTCTAAAACTAGGCCTAACTCTAACACAAATGCTAGACCTAATCCTAGCCCTAATTTAGCACTAAACCTAACCTAACAGTATCCCTAAGACTAACTCTAACTCTCGTCCTAGTTCTATTCCTAGTTCTAACCCTATCCCTTACCATAACCCTATCACTTGCATTTACATTAGCCCTAACCCTAGCCCTAGCCCTAATCTTATATCTAACCCTAACTCGAAATCTAACCCTAACCCTAAGCTAAACTTCTCACTAACACAAGCCATAACACTAACACTAATCCTAAAACTAGCCCTAACATAGCCCTAGCCCTACAAAACAACCGAGCCATATCCCTAACCCTAACCTTTAACATAAACCAAACCCTAAGCCTACACCTAGCCCTAAATCTAGCTCTAATGCTAGTCCTATCCCTAACCCTAAAACAAACCCTCACCCTGACTCTGACCCTAATATAACCCTAGCTCTAAACAACACTTAAAACCTAAACCAAACCCTAACCCTAGACCTAGCCCTAATCCTAACCCTAAAACTAGCTCTAATCATAACCCTAAGTCTTACATTAGATGTATCCCTAAAACTAGCCCTAACCTAACCCACAATGTATCCCTAATCGGAGCCCTAACACTACTTTAACCCTAACCATAACCCTAATTCTAGCCCTAAACGTTAACCTAAACCTAACCCTAACCCTAACCTTGCCATAACCCAAAACCTAACCCTAACCCTAGCCTTAATCCTAACCATAAACCAAGCCCTAACCCTAGCTGTAACCCTATCCATTACCCTAATCCTTATCCTAACACTAATGTTAACCCTAGGATAACCCTAAACCTATTCCTAACCCTAAACTTATACATTACCCTAAACCTAACCTGAACCCTAAACCTAACCATATCCATAAACCTAATCCTAACCCTAATAATCTTAACCCTAAAACTACCTCTAACCATAACCCTAGACATGACATTAGCCCTAGCCCTAATGAAGCTGTACCCCTAAAACAAATTCTAGCCCTAATTTTAGCCCTAATCTTAGCCTTAATCCTAAACCTAACTCTAACCATAAACCTAACTCTAATTTTAACCCTCGCCCTAGTTCTAAACCTAGCTATAACATCATACCTAACCATAACCATAGCCATAAACCTAGCCATAAACCTAGGCTCAGCCTTAATACTAACCCTAGCTTTAATCCTATCCCTAATTAATCCCTAATTATAACCATAAATCTAACCCTAACACTAAGACTCACTCTAACTCTTGCCTAGCCCTATCCCTAGTTCTAAACCTATTCCTTATGATAACTCAAACCGTAGCCCTAACCCTAGCCCTAATCCTAGCCCTATCCTTCATTGTAGCCCTAAACCTAGATCTAACCCTAACTCTAAATCTAACCCTAACCCTAAGCCTAAACCACACCCTAACACTAGCTCTAACCCTAATGCTAATTTGAAAACTAGCCCTAATGCTATCCCTAGCCCTCAAGCAAAACCAAGCCATAGCAATGACCCTAACCCTTAACCTAAACCAAATTCTAACCCTAACACTAACCATAGCACTAAAACAAAACCGAGCAACAGGCCTAACACTAACCTTAACTTAAACCAAACCCTAGCACTACACTTAGATCTAACTCTATCCCTAATTCGATTCCTAATCATAACCTTAAAAATAACCCTGAACCTGAATCATATCCTAACATTAATCCTAGCTCTAAACACCACCCTAAACTTAAACTGAACCCTAACAGTAACCCTAGCCCTAATTCGAGTCCTAACCCTAACCCTGAAACTAACTCTGACCTGATTGATATCCTAACACTAACCCTAGCTATAAATATCACTCTAACCTTAAACCTAACC
>NW_026005762.1:0-11690 GCF_001458135.2 Marmota marmota marmota | reverse complement strand
GGGGGATAGTAGAGGATAGAAAAGGTAGCAGAATACAACAGTTACTAATATGGCATTATGTAAAAATGTGGATGTGTAACCGATGTGATTCTGCAACCTATATATGGGGTAAAAATGGGAGTTCATAACCCACTTGAATCTAAAGTATGAAATATGAGATGTCAAGAGCTATGGAATGTTTTGAACAACCAATAAATTTTAAAAAAAAACTAGCCCTAATCTGAGCCTAAACCTAGCTTTAACCCTAACCATAAACCTAACCCTAGTCCTAACCCTATCCCTTACCTTGAGCAAAACCTTATACCTAATGGTAACGCTAGACCTATCGCTAATCCTTAGGCTAAATAAATTCTAACCATATTAATAGTACTAACCCTAGATCTCATTCTAGCTCTAACGCTGTCCCAAACCCTAACCCTAAACCTGACCCTTATTCTGATCATAACATAAACCCTAGGTCTAAACCTGACCCTAACCCTAAACCAAACCCTAACACTAGTCCTACTTGTAAACTTATACCTAAACCTAACCCTACCTCTAGCTCTACACCTAAACCTAATCCTAAATCTATCCCTAATTCTAGCTCTAGACCTAAACAAAATCCTAGCCCTACCCCTAACAAAAACCTTTACCTAACCCAAACACTAGCTCTACCCCTAGTCCTAAACCTAGTCCTAATTCTGGCTTTAACCCTAACTTTAACTCTAACCCAAACCCTGACCCTGCCTTTAACACTAAACCTATCTCTAAACCTGAAACTAACCAAAACCTAAACCTAAATCTAGACCCAGCCATAAGCCTAACCCTAAAACTAGCCCTAATCATAACCCTTGATCTTACATTACCCATAGCCCTAATCCTAGGCCTAAACATGCCATAATCCTGTCCCTAGACCTAACACTGAAACTAATCCTCAATCTAGCCCTAGCACTAACACTAGCTCAAACCCTAGCTCTTACACTAAACATAACCTTAGCCCAAACCCTAACCCCAATCCTAGCCCTAATCCTAACCGTAACCATAGCCCAAACCCTAGCTCTAACTCTATCCATTACCCTAACCATAACCCTAAACCTAATGCTAAAGCTAGCCCTAAACCTAACCCTAACCCTAACCCTAAGTCTATCGCTAGTGCTGATTCTAACCTGAAGCCTTAACCTAGCCCTAACACTTACTCAATCCCTAACCCTTACCCTTAACTTAACCATAAGAAAATGATAAGCCTAACCCTATAGCCCTAATCCTAAACTTAAAACTAGACTTAACTTTAGCTCTAACCCTACCCATTACCCTTACCCTAACCATAAACGTCATGATAACCCTAGCCCTAACCTTAAACCTACTCTAACCCTAACTGTAAACCTAGACCTAAACATAAACCTAACCTTTGCCATAGTCCTAACCCTAGCTCAAACTCTAACAATTATGCTAAACTTAACACTAACCCTAGTCCTAATCCTAACCCTAATCCTAACCTTAACCTGACCTTTAAACCTGTCCATTACCTTAACCCTAATGATAACGCTAATTCTAACCCTAGCCTTAACCCTTAACTCTAGCCATAATCCTAAACATAAACCTAGCCCTAAAACTAGCTCTAACCCTATTCATTATCCTAATGATAACCATAAACCTAATGCTAATCCTAGGCCTAAACCTAACCCTATCCATTATCCCAAACCTAACCTGAGCCCTAAACCTAACCTGAAGCCTAAACCTAACCTTATCCATTACCCTAACCCTAACTCAAACCTAATGCTAATTTGAGCCATAACCCTAAACCTCAACCTAACCCAAACCCAAAACCTGACCCTGACTATGATAATACCCTAGCTCCCAACTTGAACCTGATCCTAAACCTCACTCTGACACTAGACCTAGCCATAAACCTTACCCAAAAACTATCCCTAACCGTAACCCTAGACCTGATATTAGCCCTAGCCCTAATTCTTGCCATAACCCTAACACAAACGCTAGCCCTCATCCTAGCCCTAAACCTAGCCTTGATCCTAACCCGAACCCTAACTCTAGCCCTATCCCTAATTTTATTCCTCAACCTTGTTCTGAACCTTGCTATAACCCCATCCCTTCCCCTAAATCTAACCCTAACTCTAACCCTAGACTTAACCCTTACACTAATCCTATACCTGATCCTAGCCCTAATTTAGCCCTAAACCTACTACCAGAACTAAGACTAACTCTAACTCTCGCCTTAGCCCTATTCCTAGATCTAACCCTATCCCTTACCATAACCCTAACACTTGCCCCAATCTTAGCCATAACACTAGCCCTAGCCCTAACCCTAGAACTAACCATAACTCTAAGTTCAACCCTAACCCTAAGCCTAAACCTCACACTAACACTAGCCCAAACATTAACACTAATCCTAAAACTAGCACTAATCTAGTTCAAGCCCTAAAACAATACTGAGCCAAAGCCCTAACCCTAAATCTTAACCTAAACCAAAAACTAACCCTACACCTAGCCCTAACCTTAGCCCTAATTTCATTCCTAACCTAACCCTAAAACTATTCTTGAGCCGGATTCTGACCCTACCCTCACCCTAGCTCTAACATCTCCCTAAAAGTATACCTAATCCTAATACTAGAACTAGCCCTAACCATAACCCTAAAAGTAGCCCTAATCATAACTCTAGTTCTTATGTTAGCCGTATCCCTAATCCTAGCCCTAACTTAACCCAAAACCTAGCCCTAAACTGAGCCTTAAACCTCGTTTTAACCCTAACCCTAACCCTAGCCCTAACCATTACCCTAAACCTAACCCTAACCCTAAAACTGGCCCTAAACATAAACCTAATCCTAGACTTAATCTTAACCATAATCCTAGCCCTAACTCTAGCTCTAACCCAATCCATTACCCTAAACATAACCCTAACCCTAATGCTAACCCTAGCCCTAAACTAAACCGTGATCCTAAACCTAGACCTGACACTAACCGTAACCGTCGCCCTAGCCCTAACCATAGCTCAAACCCTAACACTTAACCTAAACCTAACCCTAACAGTAACCCTAGGCTCAACCCTAACCCTAACCCTAGCCCTAAACCTATTCATACCCTAAACATAAGCCTAACCCAAACATAGCTCTAAACATAACTCTAACCCCACCCATTGCCCTAACCCTAACTATAAACATCATGATAACACTAGCCCTAACCCTAAACCTACTCTTACCCTAACTGTAAACTTAACCCTAGTTCTATCCCTAAACCTACCTTAACTCTAACTGTAAACCTAACCCTAGACCTAACCGTAAATCTAACCCTTGTCATAGTCCTAATCCTAGCTTGAACCCTAACAGTTACACTAAACTTAACACTAACTCTAGTCCTAAACCTAAATCTAACCCTATCCATTTAGGCCTAACCCTAAACCTATCCCTAACACTAACCTTATCCATTACCCTAACCTAACCTGAACACTAAATCTAACCCTATCAATTACTCTAACCCTAACCCTAACCCTAAGGCTAATTTGAGCCATAAAACTAAATCAAAACCTAACCCAAACTCTGAACAAGACAATGACTCTAATAACACACCTAGCTCTAAACCTGACCCTTACCCTAAACCTAAACCTTACACTAGACCTAGCCATAAAACTAACACTAACAGTATCCCTAACCGTAACCCTAGACCTGACATTAGCACTCTACCTAATTCTTTCCCTAAACCTATCACAAAACCTAGCCTTCATCCTAGCCCTAAATCTATCCTTAATCCTAACCCAAATCCTACCCCTAGCCCAATCCCTAACTTCAATTCTTGCCTTAGATCTGAACCTATGTATAAAAACATCACTTCCCCTAACCCCAACCCTAACCCTAACACTATCACTAACACTAACCCTAGCCCTAACCCTAGGCCTAATCCTAACACTAACCATAGTTCTAATCCTAGCCCTAATTTATTGCTAACTGTAAACCTAACTCTAACCCTAGCCCTAAGACTAACCCTAACTCTAGCCATAGACCTATTTCTATTACCAACCTTATCTGTTGCCCAACCCTAACACTAGCCCTAACCTTAGTCCTAAACCTAGACCTAGCTCTAAACCTAGAACTAACCCTAACTCTAAATCTAACCCTAACTCTAAACCTAAACCTCACCCTAACAGTAGCCCTAACCCTAATTCTAATTTTAAAACTAGCCCTAACCCTAGCCATAGCCCACAAACAAAAATGAGCTATAACCCTAATCTAACCCTAATCTTAACCCTTAACTTAAACTAAATCCAAGCGCTACACCTAGTCCTAACCCTATTCCTACAACTAATACTGACCCTGACTCTGACCCTAAAACTAATCCTACCTCTAAATATCACCCTAACCCTAAACCTAACCCAAACACTAGATCTAGCCCTAATCCTAACCCTAAAACTACCCCTAACCATAAAGCTACTTCTTACATTAGCCATAGCCCTAACCCTAACACAAAACCTAGCTCTAATCTGAGCCTTAACCCTAGCTTTAACCCTAACCCTAACACTAACACTAAACCAAACCCTAGCTCTAAACCTATTCTTTACCCTAAGCCAAACTCTCACTCTAGTTCTAACCCTAATACTTAACTTACCCAAAACCCTAACTCTATTACTAGTCCTAACCCTAGCCCTCATTCTATCTCTAACCCTAGCCTGAAGCCTAAGCCTAACACTGACCCTTATTCTGACCCTAACACTAACCCTAGGTCCAAGCCTGATCTTAACACTAAACCAAACCCTAACACTAGCCCTACCAGTAAACCTATACCTAAACCTAACCATAACACTAGCACTAGACCTAAACTTAATCCTAAATATAGCCATAATTCTAGACCTAGTCCTAAACAAAAACCTAGCCCTAGCCCTAAAATAACCATTAACCCGACGCAAAGACTAGCCCTACCCCTAGACCTAACCCTAGTTCTAATTCTGGCCCTAACCATAAACCCAATGCTAACCCGAACACTGATGCTTACCCTAACACAAACCCTAGCTCTAAACCTTATCCTAACAAAAACTTAAACCTCACACTAGACATATCTATAACCCTAACCCATAAAACTAGTTATAACCATAACCCTAGCTCTTACATTACCCATAGCCCTAACACTAGCCGTAAACCTCACACAAAACCTAGTCCTAATAAAAGCCCTAAACCTAGACCTAAGCATAACCCTAACACTAATCCTAGCCCAAACCCTAAACCTAATGTTTGCCTAGCCCTAACCCTAGCTCAAACTCTAACACTTACCCTAAACATAACCCTAGCTCTAACTCTAACCCTATCCCTAATCCTAACTGTAACCATAGCCCAAATCCTAGCTCTAACTTTAAACATTACCTTAAACATAACCCTAACCCTAATGCTAACCCTAGCCCTAACCCTAACCCTAACCATAGCCCTAACTCTAACCCTAACCTTCGTCCTAGCCCTAACTCTAGCCCCAACCCTAACACTTACCCTAAACCTAACCCTAACACTAACCCTAGGAGTAACCCACACCCTAGCCCTAATCTTAACCTTGACCTAAGTCCTAACACTAGCACTGAACCTATCCATTACTCTAAACATAAGCCTAAACCAAATGCTAACCCCAGGCCTAACCCTAACCCTATTCCTGACACTAACCCTATACATTACTCTAAACCTAACCTGAACTGTAAACCTATCTCTATCCATTACTCTAACCCTAACCCTAACTCTAATGCTAATTTGAGCCCTAACCTTAAACCCTAACCCAAACCAAACCCTAACCCAGACTCTGATGCTAATAATAACCTAGCTCTAAACCTGACCCCTACCCTAAACCTAACCCTTAAACTAGACCTAGCCATAAACCTGTCCCTAACACTATCCCTAACCATAACCCTAGACCTGACATTAGCCCTAGCCCTAATCCTAACCCTAACCTTAACACAAACCCTAGCCCTCATCCTAGCCCTAAAACTAGACTTAATCCTAACCCAAACCTTCACTCCAGCCCTATCTCTAATTTTAACCCTCGCCCTAGCCCTGAGCCTAGCTATATAACCCCATACCTTCCCCTACAACTAACCCTAACCCTAGCCCTAACCATAGGCCTAACCCTAACACTAATCATAGCGCTAATCCTAGCCCTATTTGAACCCTAACCTTAACTCTACCCCTAACCCTAGCCCTAAAACTAACTCTCATACTCTAGCCCTATTTCTATTTATAACCCTATTCATTACGGTAATCCTCACAATAGCCCTAAGCTTAGCCCTAACCCTAGATCTAACCATAACTCTAAATCTAACCCTAATCTTAAGCCTAAACCTCATTCTACCACTAGCCCTAACACAATTGCTAATTTTAAAACTAGCCTTAATCCAAGCCCTAGCCCTAAAACAAAACCAAGCCATTGCTCTAACCCTAAACCTTAACCTAAACCAAACCTTAACCCATAACTAGCCATAACCCGAGCTCTAATTCGAGTCCTAGGCCTAAAACTAACCCTGACCATGAGTCATATCCAAAAACAAACCCTAGCTCTAAAAATCACCCTAATCCTAAAGCTAATGCTAACACTAGACCTTGCAGAAACCCTAACCCTAAAACTAATCTTAATTGTAGCCCTAGTTCTTACATTACTAGGGCTATGATTAGGATTAGTAACTAGGCCTAACTCTAGCACTAACCCTAACACAAAAATAGCCCTAATCCGAGCCCTAACACTAGATTAAACCCTAATCCTAACCCTAAAACTAGCCCTAAACCTAACCCTAATCCTAGCCCTAACCCTAGTTCTAATCCTATCCATTACCCTAAGCCAAACCCTATTCATAATGCCAACCCTAGTCCTAATCCTAATTCTTAGCCAAACCCAGACAATAACCCTATTACTAGTCCTAACACTACCCCTCATTCCAGCTCTAATCCTACCCCAATACCTCACCCTAACCTTCACCCTTATTCTGACCCTAACAATAATTATAGGCCTAACCTGACCGAAACCTGAAACTAGCCCTAGCAGTAAACTTATACCTATACCTAATCCTAACACTAGCCCTAGACCTAAACCTAATCCTAAATCTAGCTATAACTCTAGCCCTTGACCTAAACAAAAACTTAGTCCTAGACCTAACAATAACCCTTAACCTAAACCAAACACTAACCCTATCACTAGACCTAAACCTAGTCCTATTCTGGCTTTCACCCTAACCTTAACTCTAACCTGAACACTGGCCCTGACTCTAACATTAAAGCTAGCTCTAAACCTGACCATAACCCAAAACCTAAACTAACACTAGACCTAGCTGTAACCCTAACCCTAAAACTAGCTCTAATTGGAACCCTAGAGCTTACATTACACATAGCACTAACCCTAGGCCTAAACCTAACACAACACGTAACCCTAATCAAGGCCTAAACCTACCCTAAGCATAACCCTCACCCTAACCCTAACCCTAGTCCTAACCCTAACCCTAACCCTCACCTTAGTCCTAACCCTAGCTCAAAACCTAACCCTTAGCCTAAACATAACCCTAGCACTATCCCTAACCATAACTCTAACCATAGTCCTAAACCTAACATTAACCCTAGACCTAACACTAGCTCTAACTCTAGCCATAACTTGAACTCTAACTCTAACCCTAATGATAACCCTATCCCTAACCCTAACTGAAACCCTAACCCAAACCATAAACCTAACCCTAGATCTAACCCTATACTTAAACCTTGCCATAGCCTTAACCCTAACTCAAACCCTAACCCTTACCTAAAACCAACAGTAAACCTAGCCCTAAAACTAAACTTAACCCTAAATTTAACCTTAACCATAAAGCTAACCTTACATCTAACCCAATCTATTACCCTAAACTTAATCCTAATCCTAATGAAAAGCCTAGACCTAACCCTAAACCTAACCTTGATCAGAACACTAAACCTAACCCTTGTCCTAGACCTAACCCTAGCTCAAAACCTAACCTTTACCCTAAATCTAACCCTAATCCTACCCTAAGCTAGGGTTACTAGCCCTAACCCAAAGCCTATCCTAACTCTAGCCCTAATCCTCACCTAACCCTATCCCTAACCCTATGTATTATCCTTATGATAACCCTAATCTTAACGCTAACCCTAGGCCTAACCCTAACCCTTTTGCTAACCCTAAAGCTCTCCATTGCCCTAAATCTACCCTGAAACTTAAACCTAACTCAATCAATTACCCTAACCCTAACCCTAATGCTCATTTGAGCCCTATCCCTAAACCTTAACCTAAAACAAACACTAACCATGATCCTGACCCTAAAAATACACCTAACTCTAAACCTGATCCTTACCCTAACACTTACACTAGACCTAGACACAAACCTTACCCTATATCTATCCTAAGCTGTAACACTAGACCTGACATTAGACCTAGCCCTAATTCTAGACCTAACCTAAAACAAAACCTAGCCCTGATCCTAGCCCTAAACTTAGCCTTAATCATAACCCTAGCCCTAACCCTAATTCTAACTCTCACCCTACCTCTAAATCTAGCTATAACACCATACCTTACCCTAAAATTAACTATAACACTAGCCCTAACAGTAGGCTGAAGCTGAACACTAACCCTAGCCCTAATCCTAGCCCTAACTTAGCCCTGTCCCTAAAACTAACCAAAACTCTAGGCCTAAGACTAACTCTAATTCTCACCCTAGCCCTAGCCCTAGTTCTAACCCTATCTGTTACCACAACCATAACCCTAGCCCTAACCCTTGCCTTATAGTTAGACCTAGCCCTAATCCTAGATCTACACTAACCCCAAATCTAACCTTAACCCAAAGCCTAAGCCTAACACTAACACTAGCCCTAACCCTAACACTAATCTTATAACTAGCCCAAACCCTAAACCTAGGACTAAAACAAAACTGAGCAACAGCCCTAACCCTAAACCTTAACTTAAATCAAACCCTAACACTACACCTAGACGTAACCCTAGCCCTAATTTGAGTCCTAACCCTAACATTAAAACTTACCCTGACCCTGACTCATATCCTAACACTGACCCTAGCTCTAAAGACCACCCTAAACTTAAACCAAACTCTAACAGTAACCCTAGCCCTAATTCAAGTCATAACCCTAACCTTAAAGCTAATCCTGACCTTGACTGATATTGTAACAGTCACCCTAGCTCTAAACAGCCCTCACCTTCAACCGAACACTAAAAGTAACCATTGCTCTTATTTAAGTACTAAGCCTAACCATAAAATTAATCCTGACACTGACTCATATCCTAACAATAACCCTAGCTCTAAATATTACCCTAACATTAAACCTAAACCTAACGTTAGACCTACCCCTAACCCTAACCTTAACACTAACGCTAATTATAATCCTAGCTCTTACATTAGCCAATGCCCAAAACTAGCCCTAACCCTAAAACAAAAACTAGCCCTAATCCGAGCTCTAAACCTATATTTAACCCTAACCCTAACCCTAACTATAGCTCTAACCCTAGCTCTAAGTCTATCCCTTAACCTAAGAAAAACCCTAATCCTAATGGTAACCCTAGACCTATCTCTAATCCTTAGGCTAACCAAAACCCTAACCCTATTAATAGTCCTAACCCTAGCCCTCATTCTAGCTCTAACCCTATCCCAAACCCTAACAGTAACCCTGACCCTTATTCTGACCCTAACACTAACCCTAGGTCTAAAACTGACTCTAGCCCTAGAACAAACCATAACACTAGCCCTAGACCTAAACCAAATTCTAAATCTAGCTTTAACTCTAGCCCTAACAATAATCCCTAACCTAACTCAAACACTAACCCTACCCCTAGACCTAAACCTAGTCCTAATTCTGGCTGTAACTCTAACCCAAACACTGACCCTGCCTTTAGAGTAAACCTATCTCTAAATCTGACCCTACCAAAAAATTTAAACCTAACACTAGACCTAGCCATAACCCTAACCCTACAAGTAAATCTCAACATAACCCTAGCTCTTACATTACCCATAGCCCTAACCCTAGGCCTAAACCTAATACAAAACCTAGAGCTAATCCTAGGCCTAAACCAAGCCTTAAACATAACCCTAACCCTAACCCTAGCCCTAACCCTAGCCTAACCCGAGCTCCAAGCCTAAACATTACACTAAACATAAACCTACACCTATCCCTCAATCTAACCCTAACCATATCCCTAATCCTAACCTTAACCCTAGCCCTAAACCTAGCTCTAAACCTACCCATTACTCTAAACATAAACCTAACCTTATTGATAATCCTAGGCTTAACCCTAAACCTAAACCTAACTGGAAAACTAACCCTAGACCTAACCTTAAACCTCACACTTGACATAGATCTAACCCTAGCTCAAACCCTAACCCTTACTATAAACCTAAACATAACCATAGCCCTAACTCTAAGCCTAAACCTCAATCTAACATTAAACATAGCCCTAAATCTACATCTAATCATATACATTACCCTAACCCTATTCCTAATGATGTCCCTAGCCCTAATCCTAACCCTAACCCTATGAGTACTATAATCTTATCCCTAGAAATAACCATAAACCTAACCCTCACCCTAGCCTTAATCCTAGCTCAAAACCTAATCCTTACACTAAACATAACCCTAAGCCTATCCCTAGTTTTAACCCTAACCCTAACCCTGATTCAAGACTTATTCCTAACCATAAACCTACCCCTAAACTTAGCTCTAAACCTATCCATTATACTAACCATAACCATTACCCTAATATGAACCCTAGGCCTAAACTTAACCTTATCACTAACCTTAACTCTATCAATTACCTTAAAGTTAATGTAAACTCTAAAAAAAATCCTATCATTACCCTAACACACACCCTAATGCTAATTCAAGCCCTAAACCTAAACCCTAACCTCAACTAAACTCTAACACTGACCCTGACCCTAATAAATCTCCTAGCTGAAAAGCTGACCCTTACCCTAAACCTAACCCTTACACTAGACCTAGCCATAACCCTAATCCTAAAACTATTCCCAACTGTAAGCCATAGCCCTAATCCTAAACCTAATACAAACCCCAGCCCTTATCCTAGCCCTAAAACTAGCCTTAATCCTAACCCTAAACCTAACCTTAGGCCTAACCCCAAAACTAACTCTAGCCCTAATCTTAGACCTAATTTAGTCCTATTCCTAAACTTAACCCTAGCTGTAGCCCTAAGACTAACTCTCTCACCCTAGCCCCATCCCTAGTTCTAACCCTGTCCCTTACCAGAACCCTAATCCCAGCCCTAACCCTAGCCTTATCATTACCTCTAGCCCTAAACTAGATCTAATTTTAACTCTAAATCAAACCCTAACCCTAAGCCTAACCCTAACCCTAACCCTAATTCTAAATCTAACTTTAACCCTACCCTAAAACAAAACTGAGCCATAGCCCTAACCCTAACCCTTAACCTAAACCAAACCTAACCCTAACCCTAACCTTAGCTTTAATTCTAGCTTTAAGCTGAAAACTAGAACTAACACCGACCCTGACTCTGACCATAATACTAACACTAGTCTAAACATCACCCTAACCCTAACCCTAAAATTATCACTAGACTTACCACTAACCCTAACCCTAAATTTAGCCCTAATTGTAACCCTGGTACTTACATTAGTCTCACCCTTAACCCTAGCATTAACTTAACCCAAAATCTAGCCCTAATCCAAGCCCTAACCCGAGTTTTAGCCCTAATCCAAGCCCTAA
>NW_026005761.1:0-6041 GCF_001458135.2 Marmota marmota marmota | reverse complement strand
TTTTTTTTTTTTTTTTTTTGGTACCGGGGATTGAACTCAGGGGTACTCAACCACTGAACCACATCCCTAGCCCTTTTTTGTATTTAGAGACAGGGTCTCATTGATTTGCTTAATGCATTGCATTTTTGCTTAGGCTGGCTTTGAACTCATGATCCTCCTGCCTTAGTCTCCTGAGCCACTGTAGTATCTTTTTATTTGTTGAATATATGTATCTTATTATATATGTTTATGTCTGTGTTATTTATCATGACATGCTTTTTAGGCATGTTTTCAGTAAATAACCTTTGCTGAAATAATCATAATTTAAAGCTAGCCACTCTATTTTTTCCCCCTAAAATTTAACTGTGGATCGGATACTTTCAGGACTTTTTCAGTTATAAACTGTTTATCGTAAAGAGTAAATGTATGGAGAAAATGCCAACTACAAACAAAAACGTTCAAATAGTATAGTGAGGAGTATGCATTGAAAAACTAAAATTTTACTCCAAGTAGTCAGTTATTATTAATAACCTGAGTGTGTTGAAAAAAACATTTGGGCTAGGGTTGTAGCTCAGTGGTAGAGTTCTTGTCTAGCACATGTAAAGCCCTGGGTTCAATCCTCAATAGTGCATAAAAATTTTTAAAAATACAAATATTGGGTCATCTACAACTAAAAAGATTTTAAAAGAAAAAAAGAAAAACATATACAAGCATACACAATACACTATTCGGACTGTATATACATAATCTTTAAAAAATTATATTTTGATGATGTATCTTTCCTTCACTAACCTGTATGTAGTAGTTAAACAAATGTTTTTTGAATTAATCAATACTCTATTAGCAGCTGGTGAGTATTTTTGATATATTTAGTTTGTAAAGTACTGTGTAATTCCTACAAGATACCTTTTCAAGGATTTGGGGCTAATTTTTTTTAACTATAATAAAAGTGCATTCCTTCATCAATAGTAAGATATTACATGTAAATATAAACAAAGCTGTTTTGTATGTGACTTATGAAATCATACTGCATATCTTATAGTCACACTGTGTGTAATGAATTTAGTTCTCAAACTTGATAAACTTATAAACAAGTTTTACTGGTTTTCCAACTATGATGAAAGTTTCTAATCATTAATTTCTGAGTTATAAAATGAATTATCAGGAAGTTACACAAGCATCCTAGTATTAAAGAATATGTTTTGTGGTTAAAGTACTTCATACGGTAGCTTCTTGCCTTTTCCTTTTTTTTCTTCTATTATTATTATTATTGTTTTGTGTGTGAGGCAGGGAATAATGTCCCTATGATTTTTTTTTTGTCATAGATGGACACAATACCTTTATTTTATTTGTTTATTTTTATGTGATGCTGAGGATAAAACCCATTGCTTCACATTTCTAGGCAAGTGCTGTACCAATGAGCTACAATCCTAGTTTTCCCAGGTTGATCTTGAATTCCTGGGCTCAAGTTATCCTCCCACCTCAATCTTCAGGTGGTATTGGGACACATAAGGCATCTGGTTGTGCCATAAAAGAGTTGTGACTGAATTAAAAGAAGCATTACCAAAGTTAAAAATCACTTTTTTCCATAAATAATATTTTTCTGACAAGGTGGAATAGATTTTAATGAATTAGATTTTTTTGTAACATAATTATTATTTTAAAAGATATAAGAGCTTTTTTTATTCTTATAGATTATAAACTTGTTGACTTGAAACTAAAAAAATTTTAGAAAATATTTTTTAGTAGTCATAATAATACCAAGTTGAAAATTAAACTGCCTTTACCTTCCCCATAGATCCTACTTATTGCATAGAAGAGTTCTTTAAAACTTAAAAGAGAAATATTAACAGTATAAAGGAAGAATAATGTATCATGACCAAAGAGATTCTAATCTAAACATGTATGTATAATTAAAAATATTTGAAGATAAAAGGAGGAAGAAAAAGACTTAATAAGCTAGTAAGAGATGAGAACATTAAAAAAGTTTATCTGAAATCAGCAGCCACATCATTCTTACAATTTCATCGACATGAGGAATAATACACATACCAGAATGTTGGTTTTTAAAAGTTTATCCTATTGAGTGTACATGTATTCATATATAGGTTGGAAGCAGAATAGCTAGTGAGGAAACAAGACTTGTGACTAAAAGCAGAGTATAATACTCAAGTGGACTTAATGGTAGGGATAGTGATAGCCAGATGAACTCATATATCAGGAAAATGTTAGATACATTAACCAAGGATGTGACTAGAAAATTCATTCACATATCCATAAAAGGTAATGGCCAGTGTATTTTTCAAAAAAGAAAATGTTCAAGTTCATTAGGAATCAGAGATGCATTATTAAACAAGATATAATTTTACATTATGTTCAATTAATGGAAGATTTAAAAATAATGCCAAGCATTGACAAATACAGTTATATACTACAGGAGGATTCAAATTGCTATGTATGCTTATGTTGGAAAGCAGTTTAGTAATATGTATCAATAGTTTTAATAGTATGGCAAAATTACACTGTACAAACTTCATTTAAAAAAAAACAAGATAATCGTGTATGTGATTTCATTCTATTCCTACAAAAACATACATATTTAGGGCTGGGGTTGTGGCTCAAAGGAATAGCGCTCACCTAGCATGCATGAGGCACCGAGTTTGATCCTCAGCATCACATTAAAATAAAATAAAAGTATTATGTGTCTACCTACACCTAAAAAATAAATGTTTAAAAAAATACATGTTTAGACATGGAAAAAAGATCAAAATTGAATATTTAGAAATTCAGTGGAAAAAATTAATCTAATTCATTTCTAGTTCTAGTGGGATTGGGATGATTTATCATGTATACATATTCTTTGATATTCGTAAATATTTATAAAATGTGTTTTTTTTAATTGGAGTGAAAATATAATTGTGGTATGATATAAAACATTGGAGAACAGTGTTTAAGTTGAATTTTTTTTTTTTTTTTGGGGGGGTACCAGATATTGAACCCAATGGTGCTTTACTACTTGGCTAAGTCCCCAGCCCTTTTTCATTTTGAGGCAGGTTCTCACTAAGTTGCTGAGACCGGTCTTTAATTTGGATTCTCCTGCTTCGGCCTCCTGAGTCTCTAGGATTATAGGCATGTGCCACCATGTCTGGCATAAAATTGGAAATTTAACTCCTATATATATTTTGACCCAGGAACTTTGTTTTATAATATGTCAAATTAATTATTTACCAGGCAAGTGTATTTATAATGGTTTACATTTTCACCTATTTTAATAAGTCTATAAGTAAAACTCCTCACTAGGTTTATATTGTGAAATTTATTTTTCTTTTAGTGACAACATAGTCTTACTTTGGTTCAATATCAGTTGGGGTGGCACACAAAATTTTATTTAAGACAGTAGAAATAGTAGCTACTCTAACATTAGAACTTTATGAATCCTGATCTGTTAGCTGATTTCTCCCCTTCATTCATGTTAAGTTATTTTTTCTGATATTTATAAGTTAAAAAATATACAGAAAAGTTGAATGAAGTTTATATTTATATATCCATCATCTAGGTTCTACAATTTTTACTCTATTTGCTTTATCTCTTCTCTATACATTTCTCAAACCTTCCTTTCATCTGACAATCATATTTTTTATGTTTTTTTTTTTCATATTAAGTTGCATGTAGCAGTATATTTTCACCTTAACACTTTAGTGTATATGTCATTAATTGGAAGTCATTATTTTAAAATTTGGTCTTTTTCTTTTCAGGTAAAATTTTAAAATAGTAAAGTATGTAACTCTTAAGTGTACCATTTTATGCATTTTGACAAGTGAATGCACCATACTCCTACAAAATACTCAACATTACCATCTCCCCTGATAGTCCCTCTTCTCCTTCCTGATTAGTTCTCACACTTTCCAGCCTTTCACCATAAGAACCTTTATTATCACATTTTTTCTGCCACAAATTACTATTGCCTGTTCTAAAAAACATAACATTTATGAAATTATATTGTAGATACGTCTAAGGTTTTTTTATTCAGCATACAGCATTTGAGATTTCATTATGTTGTTGCATTTATCAATAGCGCTTTTTATTTATTTTTAATTTGCTGAGTAGTTCAGCCCATTTTACTGGATATAGATTCTTGGTTTATAGGATTTTTTTCCTTACTCTACTCTGAAGATATTCTTTCATTTTTTTAACTTAGTATTTTTGTTGGGTATCTTATAAGTCACACATTTAGAGAATACAGTTGACTGTGTGTTAGTATGTTTACAGAATTATGTAATCATTACATTATTTTGAAAGCATATTCATAATCACCAAAACAAATCTCTTCTCATTAGCAGATACCACATTCGTCCCCCAATCCCCAAGCTAAGAAAACCATTAATCTATTCCCTGTCTCTTTAGAATTGCCTGTTGTATACATTTTGTATAGATAGAAATTATACAATATGTATTTCTTTGTGACTGGCATTTTTCACTCAGACTAATGTTTTCAAGTTTCACTCATTATTATAGCATATATCATTATTTCTGTTTATTGGTGAACAACATTATATTGTACAGATGTTTACCACTTATTATTTCTCCATTTATGAATAGGTAGACATTTGGATTTAGTTGTTTCTCTTTTTTTTGCCATTATGAATAATGCTCCTCTGTACAGTCATGTGCAAGATGTTGTGTGAACATACATTTTCATTTTTCTTGGATGGAGATAGAATTTCTGTGTCATATGGTCATTTTATGTTTAGCTTTTAGGAACTGCCAAACTGTTTTTCAAAGTAGCCATGCCATATTGCTTCCTCACCAGCTAGATAGAATTGTTCTAGATTCTTCACTTCCTTGCCAACACTTCTATTGTCTAATGTTTTTTATTGTTCCTGCTTTTTGTAGTAATGGGTATTGAACCCATGGCCTAGCATACTCTTGGTGAGTGATTGCTCTGCGGAGTCACATCCCCAGCCCTTGTCTTACCTTTTAAATGAGATAATTCATATACCACAAATTTACTTTCCTTGGTCTGGGAGTTGCGGTGCTGAGGATACAATCCAGGGCCAAGTCCTCATGAGTGCAAGGCAAGTGCTTTACCAATGAACTGCATGCCTACTCCTTTTTAAATTGATTTGAGATCAGGATCTCACTATGTTGTCCAACCTGACGCAAGTGATCCTTCTGCCTCAGCCTCCTGAATAGCTGGTTTTACAGGTATGTGCCACCACACCCAGCTAAATTCACTTTATAAAATGTATGATTTGGCGCTGAGGTAGAACGTTCGCCTAGCATGCATGAGGCTCTGGGTTCGATCCTCAGCACCACATAAAAGTAAAATAAAGATATTGTGTCCACCTATAACTAAAAATAAATAAATATATATTTTTTAAATGTATGATTTGGTAGTTTTTAAGTGTATTTACAAAATTGTGTGACTGTTACCCCTCTCTTCTCTCAAAGCATTTTCATCATCCCAAATCAAATTAGTAGTCATTACCAGTTTTCCTCTACCACTAGCTCCTGATAGCTAGTGACGTACTTTGTGTTTCTGTGAATTTACTGTTTTGAACGGTTCATCTGAATGGGCATATAATATGTGGTTTTATATGTTTGACTTCTTCTACTTCACATGTTTTCAAGGTTCACCTGTGTTGTGTGATGTGAAAGTACTTCATTCCTGTTTTACAGCAGTAAAATACTCCATTTTGTGATTATACCACATTTATCCATTTTTTAGTTGATGAACATTTGGTTTATTTGTATTTTGTGATCATTGTAAATAAAATAAGACTGTTAATAAACACTTGCAAACCAGATTTTGCATGAACCTGTTTCCATTTCTCTTGGAAAAACTTCTTACCCCATTGAATTATCTCGGTGTCTTTGTCAAAAATCAATTGACCATAAATATAAGGGTTTATTTTTGGATTCTTAGATTTATTGCATTTAAACTTATGCTAGTATAATGCTGTCTTGAGTACTTTGGCTTTGTACTGAGTTTAAAATAAAAAAGCATGAGTCTTTCATTCTTATACATTTTATGGATTTTTTTTTTTTTTTTTTTTTTTTTT
>NW_026005760.1:0-6047 GCF_001458135.2 Marmota marmota marmota | reverse complement strand
ATATATATATATATATATATATATATATATGTGTTTTTACTTGAATATATATATATATAGAGAGAGAGAGAGAGATACATATATATACACATATACATATGTATACATATACATAGATATGTATATATGTATGTGTTCTGTTTCATATATATGTATATATATGCTTCATATACACATGAAGATGTGAGATATGTGATCAAAGTTAAAGGCTTTAAAATACATAATTATAATAACATAATTATATTCTAAGTTTTGAAGTAATTGGTACATACACACAGATACTTTTCGGACTCTGAGAACCAGAATTACAAGCTATTTTCTTTTCTCGTTAGAACAAATTATGAACAAAGTGTTCTATTTTATTTTTGTTTATTTGGGAATATGGTACAAAATCATAAGGAGCTCTGGAAAAGGGAAAACTTACATTTAAAAATATACTAGCACATGATGCTTGCTTAATTAAAAAAAAATCTTTCCTAGCATAAAATAAGTACTAAAATGTTTGTGAGAAGTTTTAAAGAAAAAAAAAGCCCGAATGCGCAGTACTTGTGCTTAACTGTTTCAAATTCATGTTGGAATCAATGAAAAAATGTTTTTAAACTCAGCAAAATACAGATCTCTCTCTAAGCAATAATGCATGCAGGACACTGTGATAGAACAGTGGCTAAAGCTAAAACCATTGCTAGTAGAACTTTTCATTCCTATGACACTATAATAAAGCCAATTAGGAGATTGGGGTTGGGGCCCAATTTTGAATTGGCTTTCTCTGCTGTACTTATGGTATTTTCATGCCTATTTATCTGGGTAGTTATTTCCCCTGACAACCATAAAATGAGTTTTTTACATAATTTTATGAGAACCATGTTATAACAATGAATTAGTAACTCCAAGATTCCAAGTGGATATTTTGCAGCTTTATTACAAGGCTTTGTGTCAGAATTCTGGCTAGCCAGTGTCTCTGGAAGGAATGGCAATTACATAGATGAATTTCCAAACCTGTCCTCATCAGGCTCAGTACTAACTCAAAATTCTATAACTTCTGAAAGCAGGCTGTTTAAATTCAGGATATATGTTGATGATCTTTTTCATCAAGTCCTGTAACTTCTAGAGGTGTCAAAAAGGAAAATGACCACATAAGGATGTTTGTGACAACCGTGGTTGCCCTCCTTGTCCAGGGTATATTTAGAAAAAAGAGTGGGATCTTCAGACCTCTTTGAATCTTTCTTAATTACAAAAGATATGGATGGATGGATGGATGGATGGATAGACGATAGTGACAGAGAGGGTCCTCTTTGTTTATGATTATAGTATTAAGTGTACCTGGAGCTGCAGAGCCAGAAAGTTTTTCACCATTGATGTGAGTACCTTAAATGCTGCAAACTTTCATCTGTACAAAACCAATACAAACTCATTTTTCACAAAGGACACAGGAGTGGCTGGACTTGAGTCATAAACCAATGGGTTCAGGTATCATCATGACCAAAGTGTTTAGCACATAACCATGTCATGAAGTTCTGCTTTAAGAAAATTCCAACCTGGCTTATTGCAACAGAAAGAAGTTCATTGTCTACTGGCGACACACATACACATACACACACCCACAAACCTAAATGCAGAAGGTTAAACAGCAAATTACAGTTCATTCTCATTATTCATGGCAGTCATACGTATGTTGAATTAGCAAATAGTACACCACAAATATTAGGTTTCTGAGTCTCTAATCCCAACATTTTCATCAACAAATCAATGCACTACCATGTTTTCTTAGGTGTTTCTGTTTAATAACACCATAGGAAATAAGTATCGCTGATCCATTGACTTCGAACTTGAGTCCAGCAGTACCATTACTCATGAAGCTTATCTTATTTTCTCTTTAAGGCACACCAGATCCTCCCTGTACTCAGGAACTCTAGTACACTTCAGCAGCACACTTAGGATACCTTTCAAACATCAGGATCAACAAGAAGAGGCACAAAAATGAAAAAAAAAAAATAAAACAAAACACTAAACAGACCATGAAAATATACTTGTTCATAGTATAAGAGCTAAACAAGATGATAAATCTCTGTCTTGATCCCCCTAGTTGTTATATTCCTGCTGGGTGACTCAGCTTTTTCCCCACCTGTGCATCTGTGCATGTCCACAAATGGCCATAGACGTGTGCAAGTACTGAGTTATAGGTTGCAAATACTTTTTTAGAGCATGGACAAATATGAATACTGAATCTTAAAAAATACACAAATAAGGGAGATTGACTGCATATTTCTCTCAACTTTCGCTCACACGGGCCTTTTTCTAGATTCCAACTAAATCTTGTATTCTGTACAATGTCATTCTACAATTAGCAAAATTTTTAGACAAAGCCACCTTCCTACAGCTTCCTACTCCTTCTCCCCAACTCAACTTGAAGTCATTTTTTTTTTGTTTCAGGTTCTTACCCCTTTTGGAAAAGTTACACTTTTCTGGCTTTTTATTAAGCTATATCCCAAATAGATTTTATAACTGTTATTTTATTTTGATCCCTTTGCAATGAGGAAAGATGAATGGGTTGTAACATCTTCTCTTTTTGAACTTGCAATGTAAGAGCCATGCAATTTGTGGCTACATAAGGCTCAGGGTATAGTTCTAGTGCAGTGAAATTCAGAATTGTTTGACAAGGATGGAGACTTGGAAACACAGGGAATCCAACATGTGGTTGGATCCTGAGTTCCTCACTCTTCATCAAATATGACTTTATTTTATTATGGAATGTAGAAATAGAACTATTGCAGGTGATGAGGAAGTCAAAGGCAGGAGAAATATAAAAGCTTCAGTCTTCAAGAAAACTACCATGTCTAAAACAGAGAAATAATTGAATGTGATTGTCATACATTTTGTAATCTCAAATTTCCTATAAGTACTTATCAAATCATAACTTCTCCATGCCTGTTGAGAACATTCTACAATTTCATATAGTTAGATGATATTGGGTAATTTCCAGATTCACAAAGGGCACCAAATATTAAATTACATGAACTTTTTTTATTACTCCGAGGACTTTTATAAAAGTGTTTTCTGGATGACCACCAACACTTCTAACATGTAATGTCTTCTTCAAAGGAAATTAGGTAACTTATGATCACCTCCCTGCCCCATAGCCTCATAGACTCATGTGGTTATCTGGTATTCATAAAAAAGATGAACTTTCCAGAAGTCTTCTACAATCTCCTGTAGTTATCAACTGTCCAAAGAAAGGAGTATTCATCTCAATTGTCTGATATGATTTGTAATTTGGTTGTATTCAATAATGTAGAAGCAAAGAAAGAATTATTAGGGATCCTAATGTAGGTTAATCTTGAGAAACTTGACACTGGCTAGAGACAAGGTCATGCCAAAATTTCACACTGTGTGTTATAGCATAAGCATAGCACATAGATAGAAAGATAGAAAAGTCTTTGAATACTGTATGAATTTCTGATTTATGGGCAGAATCTTCAGGCCTGTAGGTATTATTTGAACACTTCTTACGAATCCATTTGTTCGTAGAATATAATACCTACTATTTTAGAATAAAGATCATGTCTCTTGGAGATTGAGCATAAAATCAGTATCTCCCCATAATTTGATTAAAAAAATAAACAAATAAGACAAATCAAAACAAAAAACAGTGGCTACTATTCTTCCTTCTTTTTTCTTCTTAATGTCTTATTTTCAAATGTAGAGCAAGTGTCATGAAGAAACTTTCTACTCATATGCTTAAAAAGAGATTGGTCTCTTTTGGACTTTTTAAAAATTTCAAAATAATAATAAGCATTGAATTGTTTTATTAATTTGTCCTTACAGGACATAATATCCATGATTTCTCTTAGAAATGACCTCTGCTTGTTTTGCATGACAATAATATCCAAGGAGTCAAGGTAACCTGTCTCTTTGCAACATTAACATCTTGAATAAGAAGATTGTAATTAGAAGAGATAGTGCCAGAGGTGGAGAAAAGCAAATCCGAAGCTATTTGTGGGTCCAATGTATATGAAGTATATTTTAAGGGAATGGAAAGGAATGAATAGATGAAAGGGCATAGATCCCCTAGGATTAAGTATTGGAAAATTTCAGGACAATCCACTAATTTTACAAAATTGCCACAAACAAAGATTTCAGTAAAAACTGATCTTCCCAATATGAATATTTATATGAACAAAGTGCAACAAGATCCAGTTACATTAGATATTAATTAAGCAAGGCAAGCAAACTGGCAAAACAAAGACTGAATTTTCTTCCAGTAAACCAGTTTTAATGGAATGCATTTTAGTGGGGAATTTTCTATGTGTTATCCACTCTACCATTACTGTAATCTAAGGATCGTTCCTCTTGGCATTGGCTGGCTTCCTTATTTGTCTGGACATCTGAAGCCTTTATGCTTACAAACCAATAATTAATACTATCAAAAAGATATAGAGTCAAAAATAATGATTTCTAAAATGTGCAATGAATAAAATGAATTTTTCTCTCCATTGTCCACTTTCATCATTATGTTAAGAATTGGAGGAAAAATTATTATTGATGCATGTGATATTCTTTACAAAAATAAAAAAGAACGATACACAGAACACACTGAAATAAATTTTGAGGACTAAGGGAAAGCACAGGTACAAAAAAAAAAAAACTTGGAAGAATAAATCCTCAGTTTTCAATTTCTAAAACCAAAGTTTAATTAAGAAATAGAAACATATCATGTGGAGAAATCCAAGTACAAAAGAGTTCCTAAGTTCCAAAATGACTTTTTGGGTTCATTTTTGGATTGCTTTGCATTCTTGCTGTTTTATTTTCAGTAGTGGTTGGGTTGGGGGCATATTATAGTATTTTGGATGGATGAGTTTTGCAAAGTGCCAAGCAATAAAACATCTGTTATAAAACATGTGCAATAGCTTTGGGGTATGGACTGAAACCAGTCAGTATTATTCTGAAGCAAAAAAATGAATGGCCAAATAAATGAGCACAACCTGCTTTTATTATTATTCTTTTAAAGGACCATTTAATCCAAATAATTTATTTTTTTCCTGTAAACTGCACATTTTACAAATATATTACCATAGCTACTATTTAACATATTTTCACAATATCCTATGGGGCAGAAAAAATCTCTCTGTTATCATCCTAGTATTTCAGTGGCTGGACACATTATTGGAAATAATATAAAAATCCCAGTTCTTTTTTTCTTTTTATTTAAACATATTTTGTCTTAAGCATATTTACTGAAAATAGACTATAAATACCAAATTAGTCTGATTTCATGGAAAAAAAATTGTTACTATCCCCAAGAATTTATAAGCTTTATTTCAAGAAAACACAAGAACTCACAGAAAGTTAAAAAAAAAAAAAGAAGAGAGGAAAAAGGGTTCAAAGGATTCTAGAATCCATCAAAACCTTTGCTCAATAGACAGCAACAATTTGAACATATGAAGAAGTAGGAATAATGCAATAACTATTAAAGATGCAGAAACTAGGATATCATGAGGATGGAGCATAGCAAAAATACAATGTCAGTCAGCCTATACTATGCTCCAAAATGGTAACCTTCAAAAGTGTACAGTCTTCATGTGGTGGGTCCACTCTAGTTTGCTTCCATCTTGTAGCATCTTCGCATCAATATATCTTTCTAGATTAAGGGCAAAAACCAAATATAATGACACAGTTCCTCTAAAATACTGTTACCCCAAAATGGCACATGTCATTTATGACCATATTCATTTACCAAAGAAAGTCATTCTGTTATTACTGAAAAGTCAAGGAGAGATTAACCGGGAAGAAGATGAGATCTAGAATTTTACTCATCACCAGTCGTATTTACCGCACTACTAATTTATAAATTAGTAAATTTAATTCTCTCATTTTTTATTAGTTATTTTTATATATACACGACAGTAGAGTGCATTTTGACGTATTATACATACATGGGGTATAACTTCCCATTTGTGTGGTTGTACATGATGTGGAGTTACATTTTTAATGTTCTAGTTTAAAATTCATGATAGTAATATTAACTAGCCATTATATAATGTTGATCCAAA
>NW_026005759.1:0-4488 GCF_001458135.2 Marmota marmota marmota | reverse complement strand
AATTAATAAATGGGATGAATTCACACTAAAAAGCTTCTTCTCTGCAAAAGAATCAATCACTGAGGTAAATAGTTCACAGCTTGGGAGCAAATTACTACCACTTGCACATCAGATAGAGCACTAATCTCTAGGGTATATAAAGAACTCCAAAAACTAAACACCAAAAAAAATCAATCAATGGGCCAAGGAACTGAACAAACATTTCTCAGAAGGTGATATATAATCAATCAACAAGTAAATAAAAAAATGTTCAACACATCTAGCTATTAGAGAAATGCAAATCACAAGTACTCGAAGATTTCTTCTCACTCCAGTCAGAATGGCTGCTATTGAGAATAAAAACAAAAATAAATATTGGTGAAGATGTGGGGGAAAAGACATACTCATACATTGCTAGTGGGATTGCAAATTTGTGCAGCCAATCTGGAAAGCAGTGTGGAGATTCCTTGGAAAACTTGGAATGGAACTACCATTTGACCCAGCTATCCCACTCCTTGGTCTATACCCAAAGGACTTAAAAACAGCATATTACAGGGACACAACCACATCAATATTTATTGCAGCACAGTTTACAATAGCACAATTTACAATAGCTAAACCAACCTAGATTCCCTTCAGTAGATGAATGGATAGGGAAACTGTGATACATATCCACAAGGGAATATTACTCTGCAATAAAAGAGAATAAAATCATGGCATTTGCAGATAAATGTATGGAGTTGGAGAATATAATGCTAAGTGAAGTTAGCCAGTCCCAAAAAACCAAATGCCGAATGTTTTCTCTGATATATTAAAAAAAAAATGATTCATGGTGGGGTTGGGAGGGGCATGGGAAGTTTGAACAAACTCTAGATATGGCAAAGGAGAGGGAGGCGAAGGGAGGGGGAAGGGGGTGTAAAAAAGATGGTGGAATGAGAAGGACATCATTACCTTGAGTACATGTATGAAGACATAAATGGTGTGACTTTGTATACAACTAGAGATATAAAAAAATAGTGCTCTATATGTATAAAATGAAATGTAATGCATTCTGCTGTCATATAAAACAAATTAGAATAAAAAATTACAAAAGAAGTATTTATTATTCTTAATTTAAAAAACAATGAGCTAGCTAATGTTATTTTCAGAGGCCTAAGAAATAAATCTTTCTTCCAAGTTAGAGAATGTAGACTGATTTGCTTAAATTATAATTTGTTACACTGATAACATTTACCCTGGCACCTGCATTTCATGAAAGGTTTGTGTTTTTAAATGTTTCATTTTAAAGTTAGAAGGGAATTATTGCACTTTATTCAACGCTGCAGACATTGTTAAAAGATTTGGACCCTGTTTTCAAGTTTCAAATTGTGGTCCAATTTTTGCATATGAAGTTTCTGCTGTGTGTGTGTGTGTGTGTGTGTGTGTGTGAGAGAGAGAGAGAGAGAGAGAGAGAGAGAGAGAGAGAGAGAGACAGTCACACACACACACACACACACACACACACACATACAGAGAGAGAGAGAGAGAGAGAGAGAGAGAGAGAGAGAATGGTTCATTTTCTGTCTTTTTATGTATGTGAAAATACTATTCTCCACTTATTTAAAAAAATACATCTACTACTTGCTCAAAAGAAATACACATTGAAATCTGTTAAAAATTCTTTGATTTTCATTTTGTCTTCTGGATCTCCTTTGAATTTTTATTTGGTTAGATTTGGCCATTACTATTGCATGTGAAATCTAAATGAGCATAAATCATATTTTAAATTTTATATTTTTATTTAGATTATCGTAATTTTAATGATATTTGAAGTATTATTGTTCAGGGCTCTTCTTGCTTACTTTGTAATTATGTTCTTTCTTTATCAAAAATTGATCTCCTTTTATTAATTTGCATATTCATTTCTTTAGTTTATTAACATTTTCTTTTTAGAATTTAAAAAAAGTATTCCCTATTCCCTGTTTATTTTTAACTCTGTCTTTAGTTACTACTTTCTGAACTAGACCTTTTTGCTTTTAACATTTACTATTCTTTCATCTCTCCAGGAGTTTCTACTTCAATTTTCTTAATAATTCCTGATTCTAATGTGTTCTGTATCAGTTGTGTTCTTTCTAAAATACAGCAAGTTTTTCATTTCAAAGAACTTCAACCCAGTTTATTGTGTTTCCCTTGTCCTGACTGCTTTTAACCATCTTCATAGTTGCATAATTTTTTGAAAGTTTTCACACAAAAATAAATGTGCTTACCTTTAAAATTATCTGAGGACTGGCTTAGTTAAAAAGTCTAAGCACTTAGAGATATTCAAATATTTTAGATTATTATATTTATGCTCAGTGCCCAGTGATTGTGCTTTTCTCTGTGCTTACTTTTATGGAGTTCATCTTTCATCTGGAATCAGCAGTGGAATTTTTAATTTGGATAATAGCATAGGCTTCACTGTCTTAATGTCTTAAGACTTCACAAAGCCTAAAATTTACCAAGTCAGAAAATAGCCTGTTGAGAACCAGAAGAAAGCTAGATCAGAAAGATTTTTTTTTTTGCAAGGCACTTAACTTTATTATTATCAGAATTTCTTCCAGGTGTTTTTCTGGCACTGAATAGATAATTTGCAGTGAGCCTCTGCCCTTTGTTCTGGTTATGGGGTGGCTTAAAACAGTGCATCTCATTGGGCCAATGGTTGTCTGATGATAAGTCTGGGCATTTCTGTGCCTTTCTAGTTTGATCTCAAAAGTGATTTTTGTGGCAAAGTTTCTTGTAATTTTCTAACATTTATATACCATCTTCAACTAATTTCTGGAAGAATGGGCATTTGGTTCTACTTTACTTTTCTGTGATTAATCAAGAAGGAATTCTGGATGAAGTTAAACACTTTGAGTAGGTTTTCTAAGATGAATCTACTGAAATCAGTTTTTAACTCCATACCTTTTTTTTTTTGATCCGTTTTTTTCCATACTTACAATAGCTAATATTGTCCATAGCCCTCATCAAATTCTGTTGCTTTGAGTACAAATTTAAAATTTATCAATACTATTTTCCGATCCCATGATATTTCTTCATTATATTCCTTCTCATATAAACTCTTGAGCAATAACAAAAGTCCCATTTTTTTCAGTCAAGTGACAGAGTCTTGACACAGTCATACCATGAAAGCCTCATCTAAGCAGTTGCCACTTCTCTGACTTCTGCCTTCCAACTTTCAGATGCTCAACAGCAATGCCTGCAGGAGCCCTCTTGGCATTCATACATGTGCATCTCCCCAGTTCAGCCAAATCAGAAAACAAAACATGATTTAGGCTTCTTCATTCCCTTCCTCAGATAGACTATAGTAAAACATATTTATAAAATTCCTCAGAAATTTCCAGAATTTGAGCGCTAGTCAGGATTTTTTATTTAAAATGCATCCTTGTATGACTTTTACTCCTGTCTCGTTTCACTGATTCTTGATGGATACAAGTTATAAAAAATAACCTGTTTGCAAAACTTAACTCAAGTTGAAATTTTTGGAGGGAATCTGGGCTCAATTTTTTGTTGCTAAAAGTAGTCCAGAAAACAGTTGATCAACACGGTGTTCTTCAATTAAATCACCAATTTCCAATTTGATAAAAATTTCCATACTATGAACATGCACAAGGTGATGATTATCCCAGACACATAAAACTCATTATAACACCTTTCAAGGCAATATAGAAGATTGTGAAGGGTGTAAGCTGAATTAGAAGTGTTGAGTAACCCAGTAACTAGGTACCTTGATATTACCAACTCATGGTATAGAATTTACAAGCTCCATGGCTGAGCTAAAGCCACTCACATCCTTGCCACCCAAGGATACTGTGGAGAAAACCAGGTCCTGTCTTTAACAAAAGATTGAATGAACTATAAAAGTTATTGAATGCATACTTTTGGATAATAGCATATTATGAACCTGAACTTCCTTGTGGGAATGAGAACAAAGCATATGGATTTTGAATTCTCACGGTATTACCTGTAGAAGAGCCAGAGGAACAAAGAAGGCATTCAACAAAAGAAAAGAGAGGTTGCCTCATTTCCTAAATGCCATCTATTTTTTTTCCCTTTTAACACTCCAGGGTCTAATCAATGGATTGCAAAATGGACTAGTGACAAAAGCAAGAGAGAGGATATGTATGGGCTGAAGAACATGGGCTTCTCCTACCTAATGCCATTGTTTAGGGTGTAATCTGACAGTGGCAGAGAATAGCAGAGACATTACAACGTTTCTCAAGAAGACCAGCTAGCAATGCAATTTGGTGTCCATTTAAAGGACTTAGAATTGTGAACCATGATGGCACAGCAGTTTTCATTTATAGGACTTAACTTGTGCCCTAGATCCAAATAAGATTTTTTAAAATATTTTTTTTAATATTTATTTTTTTAGTTATAGGTGGATACAATATCTTTATTTTATTTTATGTGGTGCTTAGGATTGAACCCAGTGCCTCACACATGCTAGGCAAAAGCTCTATCTTAGCCACAACCCCAGCCCCCACAAAT
>NW_026005758.1:0-6053 GCF_001458135.2 Marmota marmota marmota | reverse complement strand
TTTTTTTTTTTTAAAGAGTTTTTTTTTTTTTTTTAAATACTTATTTATTTTTTTTTTTTAGTTTCCGGCGGACACAACATCTTTGTTTGTATGTGGTGCTGAGGATCGAACCCGGGCCGCACGCATGCCAGGCGAGCGTGCTACCGCTTGAGCCACATCCCCAGCCCCTCAAAATGATTCTTGATAAAATTGACAATGAGGTGATTATGTCAATGGCATTAAATAGAGCACAATATTTTTATCAAAGCTCACTATTCCTTACAGATTGTCTGTTGTGAAGTGCTTCTGTGGTCTCTTTTGGGTTGAGTTTCCTTATAATTACCAAAAAAAGAAACTAATTCTAAAGTATAGAATCTCATCAGTGCACATTCTTATATATAGTCAATGAAATACACAAAGATGCTCAATATGTTAGCTTTACACCTTCTTGATAGTTTGTATTTAAAGAGTGTGTATTAGACTAATTTTACAGAAAAAATAATGTTAAAAAGAGTTAAAGGTATATTTCCCTTATAAATACTGAGGTCCAGACTGAGATTTAAGCACTATTTCTGCAGAAATTATTCATTCCAAAACTATAGGCTAAACAATGTTTTCTGAATATTTGATGAACTACTAAGTCAAAAGTCAGAATAAATTTCTGGCTTTTGTTCTGGTGCTTCAGAAATCAGGACATGGTACAAGTATGTGCCTTTGCATCTGTGTTTGTGTGTGTGATTGTTTTTTTTATCTCTGTAGGTGGTATCAGTAGTAGTTCTAAAGAAAGAAGAAGAAAAAGAAAAGAAAGCGGAGACCAAAGATCCAAATCAAAATTAAAAAGTAAGATAGAAGTGAGTTGACAATATCAGATTGCTGTGGGAAAACAGAATCCAAATGTCAGGATTAAAGAGCCAGTGTATTAGTCCAGAGACAGTCTGCTCAGGTGTGAAACACCAGGGGACAGCACTGGCTGCAGAGAAGAGAAGGTCAGTGTTTAGGAGGGAAAAAAAGCAAACACTACTTGGAGAATGCTTGGTGGTAGTCATGAGATTGTCTGCACAGAGAATACAAAGGGACAAAAAAGGACAAATCCCAGCCAGGAGTCAAGTACAATAGATTCATGAAAATAAGCCAGAGAACTGGAAGGAGAGGTCAGGAGTTTTGCTCACACCAAAGTAGTAATCACACCCTGCCCCATAAGATAAAAAAAACAGACCTGAATACTGAAAAACACTAATGTTACTATGCAGAAACTTTTTAGGAGGGGAGTATAATTATTTAGAGAGGAGCAAGTGCATATGACAGATACCTCAGTTTGTCTTCAGAAATAAGTGAAATTATTGGTCTATATTTGTGCAATGAAAGACAGAGGAGGGAATATAGCATCACCAATAGAAGAAAGTACATTGAACTGATTTGCTGAGTTGGGTATGTAACTCAATTCAAATGTACCATCTGCATATATCAGACAGAGGGAAAAAGTGAACACTTAGGTTTCAAAAAACTCAATGATTATGCTCTAACCCACTTGAAATCACTTATTTGACCATTAGACATTTGACTCCTTTTCCTCATCAAACAAATTGAACACAAGAGCATAAATGCATGAACTCATACTAGAAACAACAAATGTATCTAGATACAATCTATGTATGCAAACATGATGTATGAAATTTTAAAATAGATTTCTCATATTCTGTGCCTCTCTGGCTGAAAAACATGCAATAATGTTAATGGCACTTGTATTAATTAAAATGATTTTTTTTTGTAAATATCCATTTTCTCTCTTCCTATAGAAACCAACATTTACTGCTTAAATGTCCATACCCTGAAAACTATCCCTGATTAAAATATCAGTTTTTTTCCAGATGATTTTCATCTTAGAGGCTTTCTGAAAATTTCTGCATGAATATGAAGAACAACTTTACGATATCTGAGTTTGTTTTGCTAGGGCTCACCAGCACTCTGGAACTGGAAATTTTCTCCTTTGCATATTTTTGCTGGCCTATGCAGCAATCATGGCAGGAAACCTTCTCATTGTGATCACTGTGACCTCTGACTCTCACCTTCATTCCACACCAATGTACTTCCTCCTTGGAAACCTCTCCTTTCTCGACATGTCTCTTTCTACCATCACGACCCCTAAGATGGTGGCAGATTTCCTCAGGGAGAAGAAAACTACTTCCTTGTGGGGCTGTATGGCTCAGATGTTCTTCCTCCATTTCTTGGGGGGCAGTGAGATGACTCTTCTCATAGTTATGGCGGTTGATCGGTACATTGCTATCTGGAAGCCTCTTCACTACACAGCCATCATGAGCCTCAGGGTGCTGGTGGGCTCTGTGCTGCTGTCCTGGGCTGTTGGCTTGGTGCACACCATGAGCCAGATGGTCTTCACTGTCACCCTGCCCTTCTGCGGCCCCAACATAGTGGACGACATATTTTGTGACCTTCCCCTGGTAATAAAGCTTGCCTGCACTGAGACCTATGTTCTGGAGTTGCTGGTAATTGCTGACAGTGGCCTCCTGTCCTTCATCTGCTTCACACTCTTGCTTATTTCCTACTCTGTCATTCTGGTAACTGTGAGACATGGAGCCTCAGGTGGGCTCTCCAGAGCTCTGTCCACACTGTCTGCTCACATCACTGTGGTCACTCTGTTCTTTGGGCCCTGCATCTTCATTTACACTTGGCCGTTCAGTAGTCTTTCGGTGGATAAATTTCTTTCTGTGTTTTATTCAGTCATTACACCCTTACTGAACCCCATTATTTACACACTGAGGAATCAGGAGATGAAATCAGCCATGAACAGACTGAGGACCCAACACACTAGCTCCATACACACCTTCTATACAACAGCCATGGAGATGAAGGGTTTTGTGGAAAACCCACATTCAATTACATGTCAGAATAGGTTGGCCTGAAATGGAGGTTCCTTGTAGATTTTTAAATATTTTTATATCATATGTTTAAAGTTTTACAAAATGTCCCATTGTTGTATTTCTATGATATATATAGTTTTATTGAGAGAAAATTATTTTCATTGAAATCTATTTCAGATATGCATTAGTAAATTGATTTTTTAATATAATAAGTATTGTGATAGAAAATTTGGCTCATTAACTATATTTAGAAAGTTAGTAGATACTGAAAAGAGAGAAAAACTGAATTTCTATACTTTAAATTAAGGATCTTTCAGCTCAATTCTATAGATGAGTAAAGAGAGTCAAGTTTATGTGAATTCTTCTGAGCCCACAGATGTGGACATAAACATTTACATTTTTGAGGATCCTAACAAGTCAAAAGATTATTTTGTAACAGAGCAAACATGTTGTTTTTATGACAGAACAGAAGCAGATATCAATTGACATAAGAATGCATTTTTTCCTTAACAGAAATTACAGCTAACAAGGGTGACATTGCACCTTTTGTCTTATCTTTCATTCATGTTTGTGTACAGATTTACATCATGCACCTTTCTAAAAACAAGTAGGAACATTACTTTAGTGTTTGTCTTCCGAACAAAGAAAAACTAAAGTAGCCCCCATGGATTCCTGGCATTTATACCATGAAAAAACAAGATTAGGAAAGCTGATAAAATTGCCTACAGAACCCCTAAATTTGGAATAAATAGACCATCCATGACCCCTTGAACATGTATATAAAAGGCTAAGATCATAATTGACCCTCAGCTAAATGCACTAGAATTTGATATTTTACTTTTTTTCCTAAATTAATTCTTTCTTATGTTTATATTATCATTTACTCAAAAATTGTTTACTATTGTCCCTCAAATAATGCTTACCAATGTAGTGATTTAACTTGCATAAGTGCCATTCAGTTTTCTTTCTTCTCAAGCCCATCAATATGGTAATTCTAGAGAGAATTCATTGATCAAAGTGTTATTTTTTCATCATATAAATCAAACTCAATTTAATCAACTGTGTCTTAATTAATAACTAAGGTACCTTCAATTTTCTAATAATACAAGCATTTTCATGATTAATATCTTTATACCCTCTCTGCATGTAAACCTGTGTAAAAATTTCTGTAGTATAAACACCCAGGGAAGAACATAATTAATTTCACTAACAGCTACAGATTATTACCTACTTTCAACTGCAGAGCCAGATTTTCCACCAGCCAGTGTTCTAAAAGATATACACTCACATCTCTTTTGTTCTGTTTTGCTGAGAGCCATGGCCGAGTCTGTATGGCCCCTGGCATTTTGCCAACAGTATTGGTTGACTGGCAGCGCATTACTATCAGCCTTGGCGGCTACTTTTGAGTGCTGGAGCTACTTTGGAGTTCTCGTGGGGATTCGCAGGGATTCCCTGAGAGAGTTCCCATTGGTTGGGGAAGTGCAGGAGGAGGGATTTCCCGAGGAGATATTGCCGCAGTCTGGCTGGGCACAAACCACAAGCCACTGAAGCAGGAACAAACTTTATTTTTGAACTGGAAGAAAACACTTCACACACGCTCTCTGGGAATTCTCCCAAACTCCACGCTGCTCATCCAGGAACCAGCCACTGGAAATATCTCCTCTGGAAATCCCTCCTCCTGCACTTCCCCAACCAATGGGAACTCTCTGGAAATCCCCAGGAATCCCCATGGAACTCCAAAGTAGCAAGAGCACTCAAAAGTAGCGGCCAAGGGGAATAGTAATGCCTGGCCTGTCAACCAATACTGTTGTCAAAATGCCAGGGGCCATACAGACTCGGCCATGGCTCTCAGCACTGTTTCTCCATAGAATACTGACTGATACACATATATGCATATTTATATATGCATATAAGTAATCTCATATGTAATACATGTATTTTAGAAGTAGACACAAATAATATTTGTTTGCAAACTTGAGAGTAAGGTAAAGACTCAATGCTATTTTACTGCTGACTAGTTCAGTGCATTTCCTAATACAGCATAATTTCCAAATCATGAAATTCACAGTGCTATTTTATGAATAGCTAATCAATAGACGCATTCAATTTTATTAAACACAAACTAAATAGTGTCTTTTAAACAAGATAAAACCTCTGGAACCACAAATTGTACTGCATCACCATGTCTCTTTATTATGTATTAATCTTCAACAATTCCTCAATTTTTCCTTGATATTTTTATGGTGATAAATAATAGAATTTGTAGAGTCTGTCAGAGTTCAGATAATGTTTTATAAGGTTTTATATAATGTTTTATAATGTTCATAATATTTTATATGACACACATAATATTATATAATAAGTAGATTCAGATTATTCACTTGTGGCAGTAGAACTCCCCAAGTTGTATCCTTCTCAGTGATTCCTTGACTTTCTGAGTCTTGCTTATTTTACTTAGCATAGTATTCTTCACTGGTATCCATTTACATGCAAATAGCATAATTTTATTATTCTTTATAATTAAGTAAAACTCCATTGTGTATATATATACCACATTTTAAAATTCATTTATTGGACAGGCACCTGGACTGTTTCCATGACTTGGTTAGTGGGAATATTACTGCTGTAAACATGGATGAATCTATATCACTATAATATGCTGATTTTAGGTGTGGAATAAATATTGAGGATTGGAACAACTGGGTCATGTGGTGGTTTCATTTGTAGTCTTTAGAGGAATTTCCATACTGTTTTCCAAGGTGATGGTTCTAATTTGGAGTCCCACCAACAACCTTAGAGTGCTGCTTTTTCAGAATACACCATTTTGAAATGCACAAACACTTGCCAAGTTAGATAATATTCTTGGCCATAAAACAAGTCTCATTAACTTTGAAAGTATTCAAGTCACTCAGATTTGTACACAGATAAGCAAAGAAGGTTTATTTGTAATAATCTGAAACTGGAAACAACACAAATGTGCCTCAGGACATGAATGTGAAAACAGTTATGGCTTTTAAGTACAATGAAATATTTGGCAATGAAAAGGAATGTTCTATTGATATAAATAGCATGATGAATATAAAAATAATTATGATTAATAAAAGAAAAAAATTGGGGGGGGTTACCAAGGATTGAACCCAGGGCACTCAACCGCTGAGCCACATCCCCAGTCCTATTATGTATTTTATTTAGAGACAG
>NW_026005757.1:0-6057 GCF_001458135.2 Marmota marmota marmota | reverse complement strand
GTCCTGCCCCATTGGAGGGCTGAGGTGGGGGAGCAGCACAGCCAGTCCACCAGCAGCAGGGCCACTGGACGCCGACCATGGGAGAGAGCCGAGCAGGGAGCCCTGCATGTCATGAGAGGGCCACACCAAGCTCCTGCTGCGCCTTCCCTCTGGCACATCCATGGTGCCATCCGCGCACTCTCCCAGCCACGCTTGCTCCCCAGGTGACAGGGAGGAGCTGGAGTTGGGGGTGACCACTGGACAAGTCTGCTGCCCTGGGAACTCAGAGTTCATCAGCTCACCAAAGAACCGGCTCCCAGAGTGTTTCCTTCTCAGCATTGTTAAATAACCAAAGACAGTATTGGTGCAACTTCCCCACCTCCTATGGAATTAGGGAACAAACAAGCAAGAATTTTAACTTAGATATAAAAATTAAAACACAACCCGAAAAGAGCTGGCCCATGGTGCTGTCATCTCCCACTTTATCAAGAAAAAAGAATTTTGAAATACTTCAAAGCTCTTTTTCTCTAAGAAATAGCCTTATAACCCCACATAGAACAAAGGACAAAACCCATGCAGTCATCTCAACAGACACAGAAACAAACAAACAGGATTGGAAGGAAAATTCCTCACACTCGATGAAAGTCGTGTGCAGAGCAACAGAAACTGCTAGAGTTAAACTTACTGGAGCCAGGAGAGCGTCCTCTCCCCAGGATCAGGGCTGAGGGAGGACACCCACTCATGCCACTTGGTCAAGGCTTTGTGAGGGATTCTTTACAGGCAAGCCTAGCAGGGTGATTAAGCAAGACAATAAGCCACCCAGACAAGAAAGGCAGAAATAAAGCTCTCTTTACAGAGAACAAGGACTCCAGGATAATTCAACACAGAAAGAATGTCTTCAATGACAGAGAACAAATGGTGCTGAGACAACCGGAAAATCCATGCTAAACAGAAGAATTTAGACCCTTACCTCACATTCACAAAAATTAACTCAAAAAATGGATCACAGACCTAAATGTACCAGCTGAACTATTTAGAAAATTTTAGAAAAATATGTGAGAAAAATCTTGTGAACGTGGATGAGGCAATTATTTCTTAGGTTCTACAGCAAAAGCTTAAGTCATAAAAGAAAAAAATTATACATTGGATCTCACCAAGGGAAAATTTTATGCTCTTCAAAAGATGAAAGATCATGAAAGAGAGGTCAAAGTCTGGGATGAAGTCTCTCAAATCATATCTGATAACGTCAATCACAAGCATTTTTAAAAATTTGTAATGGGCAAAAAATTTGAGCATTACTCTACCAAATATCTGTAGGTGTCAAATAGCATGTGGGAAGACATTCCATAGCACTAATCATTCCGGAAATGCAACCTAAAACCAATAAGGCCCACCTCTCTGAACCCATCAAAATAGCAAAAATTAACAGGTCAATGACACCAAGTGCTGGCACAACTGTGGAGGTAACAGGACTCTCAGACACCCATGGCAGGCAAGCAAATGCCACGCCCACTTCAGGAAACAATTTGGCAGCTTCCTAAGGAGTTCAACATATGCTTCTGTGTATTGTGCGACTCTTCTATTCCTAGAGAAATAACTGCTTGAAGTGACAGAAATGACAGACAAAAGCTTGCATGAATGCTCCCAGCAGCATTAGCCCAACCAGGAGCAACCCAAATGTCCATCCATGGGGACAAACTGTGATATATTTACACAGTGGAATACAGTTCAGCAGTTAAAGAAGAATTATGGAGACACATACCAGCAAGGATACATCTCAAGTTAATTACACTGAGGGAAAGAAGAGAGAGAGAGATAAGAGGGGCAATGAAGACGGAGATAACAAACATACTTTACTGTTTCATTTATATAAAACTCCAGAAAATAAAAATTAACTGTCAGGGAGTGATTACACGGGACAAATGGAGAGGGGCAAGAGAGAAGGGATTATAAAGAAGCAAGAAGAAAGATTAAAGGCTAAAGATATCACTGCCCCAATTTGGGTGGTGATTTTGCACCCACAAAACCATCAAAATGTACCAAACTCTCCATTTAAACATGGGCAGCTCATTGAGTGTCAGCTGTGTGGTCATGAAGCTGTTAGACAGGAAAACGGCAGAGGGAGGCAGCAGCCTCAACACATGGCCTCTGTGCCTGGACCCATGCCTACCTGTGTCTGGGTCTCATGGCTCTGTGATCCAGTTAATTTACGAACTTTGTTTAGTTCCTCTGAGTTTCTTCTGGAAGCTCAGTGAAGCCGACACACCCTCCCTACCACCAAAGCTGCATGACGAGGGTTTAAATTGTGAATCAAGAACCAAAGCACAATGGAGGGCTCCCTTCCCTCCTACTGAACACAGAATAAATATGTCCCCAGGAGACACTGGACACTAGGGATTTTACCTGACCAGGCCTGAAATCTGTAGCACAGTCACAGCCCCATGTCTCCAGCAAACCCCAACCCTGTAGCAAGCAGGCCTGGCCAGGGAAGAGCAGATGAGGGTCCCCAGGAGGGGGAGGGGGCACGGGCATGTGTCCTGGCAAGTGAAGGCAGAGGTGTGCAGGTTCATGCGGGATTGTCCAAGATCTCCTTGAATCATGCAGAAACAATTCCAGGATGTTAGTTCTTAATTAGAGATGCCAAAGACAGAGAAGAACAAATGATCTAATTAATATTGAAATCATAATGAAGCTGACAGGAACAAAAGGTTGAGAAGGCAGCAGTGCCCATCCCTAGCTAACAGGAAATATATGACACATCTCCAATTAGAATGGAGCAATGAAAGTCCACATTACCAGCATAAAGAAGGACAAAATTAGGCAATAACATCCAAACCACCTGACAACTTCTTCTGAGCTGCATGGCTCCTGGCAGAGTGTGAAGGAGGGAAATTCATGCCAAAAATAGATCCGCAGATCTGGGAGGAATTTTTGTGAAGCATTGCTAAAGGAGAAAGGATGGCCTGCAACCTCTTTCGGAATTTTTCTCTGTGTTCTTCCAAGTAGAATTAGCATTCCCAGGGGCCGTTGGATCAGGCTTTCTTTTATCTGCAACAACAACAGAAACAATCCATACCAACCCAGGTGTACAGCTTAGCTCTGCCTAAGCCCAAGACCTGCCTCCTGACCAGCACCCCTCACACCTGAACCTGAGGGTGAGGTGCCTGTCAGTGATGTCAGCTCTGTAAGGGCCCCCATGAGAACACACCATCGTCCAGCCCATCCTGTCTGAAAGTCCAGCCTCTTGGAGAAACTCCTCGCAGCCCTCATAGGGATACAGTGATCCCAAGAGTGAGGCTGCTCTCCAAGGTGCTGACCGGGCCCTCCAGGCTGTCTGGTGACTAGCAGCCCACAGGCCGCTCAGCAGCAGATTTTGTTTCTTCTGATACCAGCTGCCTGACCTGACCCCTCCCAGGTCACCTGTGGAGATGAGACCCTTCCTGGGCAGGTAAGGCTCTCACATGTTAGTGCTCTGTTATTGGCCCTTTACTATCTCCTTATTATGAGTCCAGCTGATACCTGAAGGCCAGACACTTACTCATAGCAGCCACAGGCTGGAGGCACAATTTAGAAATCCGCATGAACTTATATTTATTTCTCTGGGAGCATGTACAAGTTCATCTCCTACTGAGGAACTCGACTGGCCTTGGTGGCTCTGGAAGCCACAATCCACTGACACAAGACAATCGCACGTGCAGAGAAACACAACCTTGTTTGGAACAAGGTGTTGACAGAGGTAAACTTTAAGGATCTCAAGAAGAAATCATCCTGAATTAAGGTAACCCCAAATTCAATGACAAGCACCAGTATGAGAAAGGAAGGTCATTCAGAGACACAGGTAAGAGGTGACAAGGGAAGCAGAGATTAAAGTGAGGAGGCCATAATCCCAGGAATGCCTGGAGCCCCCAGAAGCTGGGCAAGGCAAGGGCGGACCCTCTTCAGAGTCGCTGGAGGAAGTGGGGCTGCCAATGCCCTCATTCAGGCTCCCAGCCTCCAGGAGAAAAATTTCCATGTGTTAAGTCACCTCATTTGTATAACCTGTGACACCAGCCCTAGGAACGCAACATGCGTAGCAAAGGAATGTCACAGATGCCTTTAAGGACCTAGACTGGGGTGGTTGTTGGGCAGGTCTTCGTTAGGGGCAGAGGAGGGCTGCAGTCAGAGAAGAGGATGTGGTGATGGGATCAGGGGCCATGGGGAGAGGTGAAGGCGTCACACTGCTGACTTTGAGATGGAGGAGGGACACGAGCTGGGAAGGCAGCCTGCCTCTGAAGCTGGAGGAGGAGGTGGCTCTACCAGCCCCTCCCAGGCTTCCCACCTCCAGAACCACAGGTAGCCACCAAGTTCATGGGGACCTGCTACAGCAACCACAGGGACTAACACACACACCTTCCAGGTGCTGTGGGCGGAAACAGGTCCTTTGTAGATCCAGAGTAAGCCATCATCAAGTGACTCTCTGACTGTCCCTGCCACCTCACCCACACAGTGTGGTACATGACATTAGAGTGACACTCAGGATGCATGGGTCTGAGGGTCCTGGAAGGGATCCAACCCCCAGATCCACTAGAGCACAAGGAGTGGCATTGCCCTTCTACTTTCTGTTTCCTCGTGTGCAAACTCCAAGCCCTGATAGTTCCTAGCTTAAAGGCCCATGTGATAATGAAGTGAGTCAACAGTACTAATGTCCTTATTGTGGTAGTACCTGGCACTTAATAAATGCTCAACCAGTGGTGCCCCTTTAATACTCATGTGGCATTGAAAACTGCTAAGGGAACATGTCACATGCACTCCACCTTGGTAGCTCCTGGGGCTCTATACGCACTGCCCTCCACAAGCAGACGATCAAGATGTGTTACAGAATGGAATATCCCCAAGGGGGCAGAAGAAGGTGGACCACAGTCCAGGCCCATGTCTCCACCCATTGCCAAGTCCTATGGCTTTAGAGCTATCTCCACCTCTCCTTGAAGATTTCCAGTAACAGGAAATTCAGTGGAGATGTCCCACAAAGATGAGAAATCCACTCATGCATGGTATCTCCTCCCACCTCCAGGAATCCTTAGCATTCATTTGTTTGAATATTCAACCAACATTTACTTGTTCCAGACACTGTGCTCAAGGCTAGGAACAGCACAGACACAGCCATAGATACTGTGGCCCTACAACCAAGTAGAGGTTAAGATTTGTAGACGTGATCATGGACATGTGTATGCTTGTGGATCTAAATTTGCACATCTATCAGTGCAACATTGACATATGATGGCTCAAACACTTTGTGACTTCCTTTAGATGTACATTCTCATTCAATTATTCCCCAAATTCACACTGGGACTTCATCACACAGATCTAACAAACAGCAATCCAAATAGACATGCTCAGAATAGCTGGGCTGCCACCGGATGAAACCTTCACCAGAAGACACAGAGAGTAAAAGGCAGCTGCCCATGTCCAGCTTACCTGGGCAACCCCCCCACACACACCATTTCCTTTAAACTAACTCTTGCCCTATGCCTGTGGCTTAAAGCAAGGAAAACATTTTTTTTAATCAACTGTCTTTTGAACTTCCAAAAGCCCAGGTCTCCTCTAAGGGCTTTCCAGGACTATTTTGATTGTGGTCCATTCTACCTCTATAGAAGGTAACTTTCCACCATATCATTATCATCCCCATTTGTAGATAAGGACCTGAGTTCACAGGAGTTAAGCGATTTGCCCAAGGTCCCATGGTAAGGAAGGTGGAGTTAAGATCTGAACCTCATCATCTGTCTGAATGCTTAACCAAAGGACTGCAGAGGTGTCTGCAGTCCTTCCTTTACATTGAACTGAAAATGGTCCTTTTTAACTGCCACTTTAGGAATACAAAAAGCACAAGTCTCCCTCTTCCACATGATGGCCCTTGAAAGACATAAAAGCGCCATCACCACCTCACCCTGGGGCCTCTTCTTCTCATCACCAGGCTAAACACTCGCCCTTGCTGTAGTCTTTCCTCCTGTGGTTTGATTTCAAGAACCCTTGGCCACCCAGACATTCTTTGGCAGAACACAATCCAATTTTCCGGTGTCCTCTTAGGGCCTGAAGGATGAC